>NW_007578314.1:13729-37409 GCF_000690725.1 Stegastes partitus
CACACACACACACACACACACACACACACACTAGGGCTGCAGCTACCTTATATCTATAACTGTTGCTTTCACTGTGCAGCAGGTAATCTCTCAGATGCTTCCTACAGAGCAGCTTGGGAGCGTTTTATTGACGGCAGGTAGTTAGCCCAGTGAACATTTGACAACCAGCTGCCACTTGCTCGTCCTTGAACCCTTTTCTCTTGTAAAACTAGAACACAGCTTTTGAAAACACTTCAGCAATAGCATGAATTTCATCCTGATACAGCTTGCCTCAATTTATTTTTAAGTGCAGGCAAAAAAAAGCCCACATTGCTGCCGTTTGTGGCAAAAGCACCAAACATGTAGTTGTTGCTGTAGTTGGTCTTTTCTGTCAGGGCGCAGAAAGACGATGACTTGGTGCACCAGGAAGAGGACCAGAGGATGGTACACTTGGAAACTTAGCGGTGCAAGCCACATAAAGAGATTCATGCCTTAACAGTTGTGTTATCAAACTAAACTTTTTGGTTTTACAAGAGAAAAACTTTGCTTTTGCAAATGTGTGCCGTCCTGTCTGTGGTAAAAAATAAAATAAAAGTAATAGGCTCGGCTTCACCTTACAGAACTGAACCAATGCAGAATGGAGCAACGCAGCCAAATCAGCAGCTTACCATTTCAAATGTGCACTGATGAGCCAAAACTGTGTGTGCACTCCTGCCTAATAACCTGGCCAAAGCAGCTCTGGCCCAATGAGGCCTGGACTCAAGAAAACCTCTAAAAGTTGTCTGGCACCGGTACATTCTCTGACTTTAATCAGACGTGTTCCAGCACTTCCCCCAACAGCTGAACAGCATATCACATACAAAGCTTCATACACTAGAACTCTAATGCTACCATTTTGAGCAGGAGGCTTGCAAACATTTACTCGTAGCCAAAGTCATGTGAGACCCAGAGACATGAGCTCTAACAGGTTGTCATAGCAGCCAATCAGAAGTTGCAAATCCCATTAGGAAAGCTCTAGCTCACTTTCTTCTTCTCATGCGACTCTGTACAAAGCAAACACGTCATTTCGGTGCTTTTATTTCACTACGGTCTAACTGATGAAACCCCCACTATGCTAACACTGAAAAGTCGTCCCTTCCCATGTAAGTCAACAGCCGCTGCTTTCCAAGAGCCTGACGAACAGCCCAGTGATCCACAATGTCAGCATGTCTCTTCCAGCTTTGTCCTCAGCTACAGCCATCTTTTATTCACGACTTCATTCCTCTGTTCGACAATTCTTTTTCTTCTTCCTGCTCTTACAAACGCTAACTCTATTTCAACCCTGCGTGAAGCGCATGATGAGCCGCTGTGCGACACTAACACAGAAATTATTTTCCTGATGATTAATGTGCTTGTCATGGTTTGTGTCTCCAGCATACAGTAGGGAAAGTTTCTTCTCTGAGAAATAACTCTGTGTGTAATTTAATGGGAACTAGCACTTTTTTTTCCTTGCCATCAGAATCAAATTAAATCCCCTTTTCCCTCAGCTGTTGCTCGTATAACCTCTGAAAAGATGAAATGAAATCAGGTGTCAGACTGCCGCTGTGAATTCACACGCACTTTACCTGCTAAATGACAGTGTTTTAAAAGCAGACGCCTGGTTTTCCTCCCAGCAAAAGCACTTAGCTGTCTTAAAGTCAGCTGTGACTCATTGATCACATTCAGAGGGTAATTCTCCGAGCCATGAACACGGCTTTATTTGTATCAAGTTCTTATATTTGAGTAGGAACTCTCCTTGTTCTGCTTCTGTTTTAATTTGTATTAGTTCGCTCAGTATTGATACATTCAATACAGCAAAAAAGCGAGATCATGCTTAACTCTGTTGGTCTGATTTCAATTTTTGTCATTATTACGAGTATTATCATTAAATACAAGCTTTGCAGCATCTGGTCCTCATTTCAGAAACTCACTTTTTGTACAGTTAAGTCAAACATCAATCAAAGAACAGCATTTGTTGTTGTTTTGTTGTTGTTTTGTTGTTGTTGTTTTGTTTTTTTTACTAAACTATACACTTTCAATTTCTTTTCACTGAGATCGATGATTTTCTTCTGTGAATATAGATTTTGACTGAAGAGAATAAATGGATGGTATCTTTCTAAAAGGGGGAAACACGTCTGATGTTTGGGGCAAAGAAAGGGCATTCCAAGCCATGAGCATTAAGTACTCACTGGGTACTGCTTATATATCCAGTTCAGTGACTTTCTCAGCTTTTGGCTGCACACTGATGAGGTTTGCTTGCTTGTTTTCACTCTTTGTAATCGTTGATGTTTTGCTTTTGAATGCAACTCAAGTCCAAAGCTAAAGTCATGGATGATGAGTAGCTTCCTCACTATTCCCATCCCGCCCTGAATCCATGAGTCCTCTTCCACCTTTCTTATGAGTATATTACTACTTGTCCATTGGCTGTTTTAGGACTAGTGTTTGTTGTAGTAGCAGCTATTTTAGTCTGCTGCTTCCACAAAGAGAAATTCCCTTTGTCCAATAGTACAGATATTACGGAGAACAATGACTCATCACTTGCATCAGTCACATTCAGAACAAATAAACAGTGGTGCTCAGAGAGCAGGGGAAGCCGTACTGCAAACAAATGGAACCTGCATTTTCTTTCATTCCAGAGCTTTCTGATCCTGCTTAGATGGCTGAGTAACGGCCTGCACAACGCCTGCGCTCTTACAAGCCGGCCACTGAAGTGAGAATAAACAGAGCAGCCAAAGGAAAGGGTGTCTGGAAGAAAGGTTAATAAAGACTAAGATAACTGTGTGACTGAAAGATGAAAAGGCAGACGAGATGAGACAGTGGGAAGGATTGAAAAGGCAGCGAGAGGGAAAAACAGATTGGCTATGCCGTCAGTGGGCGATTTTTTTGTGTCCTAGTTAGTCACCCTGCTTCAGATGTAGGGCCGGTGCTGCTGGTGGCAAGGGAAGGCCTCCTCTCTCACTCACAGGCAATTGGCCAGCAAGTCAATGTCAAAGACAGAACCATGAAATGGAAGCAATTTCAGAACATCCGCCTCTGGCAACAATGGCTGTCTGTTTTCTAAAGGCTAAATGATTCTGCTTGCAGACACTGAACATACACATGCAATTGAGACTATATGTGAATGTTGCAAGCTCAGCTGAAAAATATTTCATTATGAATGTATTCAGAGTCTGAATCCTTGAGCTCATCCTGTTAGGACAGTGAGGCTGCCAAGCTTCTGTCAATTGACTGCCTGGTGTTTGTGCACCCACACTGTGGGTGTGTGAGAGGTTTAAAGACACGGTGGCACGGACCGATAACAGAAACACCTTGGATACAGTGTAATACCCTGCAGTAAATACCAGCTTGGCATAGCACATTACGTTTGGCATTTTTTAAGACTTCCAGAGAGTTGGTCAGTTTTATTGCTGCTGAAAATGTGCTGAAAATAAAGCACAAGAGAGATCAGCGTTTGCAAGTCGTAATACCACTCAGGCTTTAGAGCTCTGCAGGGCTGTGTAGGTTTGAGGATTTTTGTGTTCTTTCTCACTGCGACGAAGATCTAAAAGATCTAAAAATGATTCTTGAACAATGACATAAGAAAAGGCTTATCTAGAAGTACTCCATGAAGAGTACCTGACTGTGGACTTCTTGAAGATTGAAGTGCATTTCTTCCCCAAGAGTCTTCTGACTAGAGCAGGGGTGTCCAATCCTGGTCCTCGAGGGCCACAGTCCTGCATGTTTTAGATCAGGGGTGTCCAATCCTGGTCCTCGAGGGCCACAGTCCTGCATGTTTTAGATGTTTCCCTCTTCCAACACACCTGATTCACATGATCAGCTCATCATCAGGTGTGTTGGAAGAGGAACACATCTAAAACATGCAGGACTGTGGCCCTCCAGGACCAGGATTGGACACCCCTGGACTAGAGGTTAAAACCTCTACTTTGTCATTCACTTAGTGATTCACATATTTAGGTCACACCAGGAAAAATAACACACAAATAAATGACAGAACTGGTTTTGTGTAGAATGAAGAGGAGAGACATTCACACTCTGCACTCAGTCCTTACCTCTGCACTGCTGAGTAATCACAGGTGTGATTGTCAAATCGCTCATTTTGGTGAGTTACAAAAACTGGCAGATGATATGTTTTCTGTGGACATGATGGTGTAGTGCAGCCGTGTGCTCAGTGTCTTCAGCTGAGAGTTTAAGTTCTGGTCCAGCTTGCTGTGACTTAGAACTTGTAGATATCCTCTGTCCCAGCTGACTGAGAATCATCATAGACAAAGATTTTCCACAAGCTATCTACTGTACATGTAGATGTGATGTGCATAAACTGGCTCTGCTTTGGCATTCGGTTTGATCTCAACTTCACTTCAAAGAGGTACACAGCTGTAATTAGAATGGCAGACCTGCTGTAGCTTCTAGGGAACCCTGTATAGAATATAGAACAGTGCCACAAGTCTCTAAACTACTCTAAAAGGCATGATTAACCATAACTTCAGCGCAGCACTGCAGCTCCCTTAACTAATATCAGTAATTTAGTCCATATTAAGAGCTCAGTATTAAATGTGACAAGCTAACTTGCCTTAAGTGCTTTCACCAAACTGAGGGATGGGTAAGTAATGTGGATATCAAGTGCTCTAGAGAATCTCCTCTTAAAAATTCATGACATTGAGCGCGATGATATCCGGCGCCACAGAATCTTTTGATTGGTCAAAAACATGCCATTGGTTTTTTTAATCCTCCAAGAAAGTGAATATCCTCATTAAGTCTGCATTTCAATTTTAAAAACATGACAAGGACTTTATCTTCCTGTTTGATATGTGAGCGCAGTCAACATTTCATTTATTTGAGTTTCCAATTTGACTGCAGGCAACTAAATATAGCTGAGTAGGCTGAAGTATGGCGGAGGAGATTATGACCGTAGTCAGCGGAGAATACAGAAAAGCACCTAATGTGCTGCAAGGCTTTGAAATAACTGGCATGCCAATTATACCACAGAGTTTAGTGAAAGTACAGTGCTGTGCTGCACGATGTTAAATGATGCAGATTAGAGGTGATGAAGTGTGTTTTCATTTGAGATAGAAGCTGTACAGGATCAATGGTGAAATAGTTAGGGATGGTGGTCCTACAAAGAGTTAATACAACGGGTAGCTTTTATGACGGAGAGCTGAGCTGGAGGAGAGATGAAGACATCCATTTTTCACCCAGGGGCCATTACTGCTACTATCTTACTGGGTATCTGATCTGAGGAGATACACCTGAGAGACAAAGCCATGCATTTATCAGCACCATTAGTCACTGGATGAGCGTGTGCATCTGAAAGCTGGAGCCTCGTACTGACACTCGGGTGCATTCACAGCTGTCAGAGTCAGCGTGGACACAAAACGTTTCTACCAGACAAGATCACTTAGACTTCACAGGCTTATCTCAGCTTGGCCTTTGCCCCATCTTAACTTGCACCCACACCACCATTTGGCCTGAATACAGGACTACCCTGATTACAGGGTGACTCCCCACCTCCCCGTCCGCTCTCCTGACGGTTAGCATTGTTTTTTAACTCACGATCTTTGACAGCAGTAATTCTTGGCCGTTTGACAGATTTTTTTTTCTTGCTTCACTTCTGCAGCTGCTATGAGCTTTTTTTCACTCATCATGCATTGATTCAGTCCATGGCAACTCAACGTCTGCAGTCTGGGCTAACCAAACACTGTGTGTTATGAATAATGAACCAATTTACTGTCTGTTCTGCTAGTTCATCATTTAAGCTTTGACTTAAAGACTACACTGGAGAAATGGCCGTGTACCCACTAAGATCAGGATACATCCTGTGGGGAGGACAGCTGTAATCAGAAGTTTTCATGGCAATGTCCCCCTTTTGTTCTATTGGAAGGAAGGTTTGGTCTGACGTTGGCAGCAGAGGTAAAGACTGTGATCACTGAAATGTACAGGATTCATCTTCAAGGGGTCCTGAATATACAAGAAGTATTCATGGATCATCCAACCATCACTTTGTCCTGGACCATTGTTTTGGACAAGTAAAAATGTTGGCCTTTCAGTGGAACTTCTGTGAAGAAAAGTCTGGTAATTGTCAAACAAAATACCCTTTGTAGGCCATAGACCACCATTTAAATATATATATATATAAAAATTAGATATCTGAACTAATTGTTGGAATGACAGATTGGCTAAAATGCTTAACAGAATCATACCAGAGGATCGACAGACTGCCCAGATGCCATTACATTAATATCACTGTTATCAAAGCTGTGTCATTCTTCTGCTATTTGGGGTAAAATTCTGAAATCTGGAAGTATATAGGAGTATTTATTAAGATGGCAAAAGAGAAAACATGTTAGACCTGGACAATGAGAAGCATCTTTACATAGCATAGTTTAAATAGAGACAGGTGATGGGACAGGGCCCTGTAGAGCTACAGGATGGATGACTGAATGTTTGAGAGTAGCTAATCTTACAAAGACAGATTATTCTCTAGCGCTGTCACGGCGCTGTGTAGAATAGTCTGTAGCACGTCGTCGTCATGCTGCTATAAGAGGAAACTGCTCTGACATGTTCGGATGTCTTTAAACCAATCACAGTAACTTTGGGGCGGGCTTAGAACAGGAGGCACCAATGGTGTTCACTCATGATAGAGACAAGGGAATTGTCTCTGTGGAATATTGGCATGCAAGGAGGTGGGCACTGTCATTAAAATGGATGATTCACCAAAAACAGCTAGCTGGGCTGACACAGTATTGACCTTCTGCAAAACCTGAAATTTTCAGCATATAAGTTGCTAAACCAGAGGTTTTAGTTGATGTTTAGTTGATGTAGATTTTTAAAACTGTAACACATAGATAGAGGGAGGAGAGGACAAAGCTGCATGACATGTGTGGACAATGGCAGACTTATGACTGCAATCTGTATCCAGTGAATCAAAGTAGAGACTCCCTGAATAGTCCCATCAGGATGAGGTGGTGATGTTTGCACTATGAGGTACAATTTTAAGACATTAGCAAACGTTTGTTTTTCCAAAAGATTTGTTCTGTGTTGAGGGACAGCTTTAATTACATCCATAGAGCAGTATCTCTATGAAAGTGTCTCATCTTTACAAATGCAGCGCGACAGTCTGAGCAGAAGTCGTGAAGGAACTCTGTGAAAACAACATGCCCCCCACAGAAAACAAAATGAACCTACAACTACAGGAAAAGAAAAAGTTAGAACTAGAGTTGTTCTCTTTTGTGAAAACAACTAGTTTAGATGTGCCTTCCGTGACCTTGGTAGCAGAGATAAAGCTGTCCCCGTGTGGTAGTTTTAATCCCACTCAGGGACCTTCAACTTTCTTTTTCTCACATTAGCCCATTGTCTTTCTACTCGACTCGGGGCAAAAAACTTTGAGCTGGTTCAATTTGTCAGGCCAAGTTGGCAGGCCATTTAAATTGGTTGGACGTAGAGGCATATATCAGACAAGACACCCAGAGAATAATAGCTGTGATTCATGCCACCAACTCTCTTCCTCCGTCTCACATTCTCACTTTCTTTATCTCTGTTTTTCCGGCTCTCCTCGCCGTTGCTTCCCTCTCTGCTCGTGTTCATTCAAGCCACTCGTCGCTGCCTCTCGTTCTCATCCTCCCACTGTTTAATGGTCCTAACGGAGAGAGTGTGTCATTAAGGGAGTGAAGATAGGGTCTGCTTGATGAGATGGGGGGTGCTGGGTGATTGGCTGGCTGGAATCTTGGATTGTTGTGAAGAAAGATTGATTCTTCAAGATTAGCAACTCTTGGGTCATTTTGGTAACAATGCACATACACACACACATCCGCCTGCACACAACCAATTATTTTAACAGAATGAACTAATTTAACCAAGGGCACATTTGATACCCTGCACTTTTGTAGTTTAGCCGCAGTTATCGTTTACTCCTTCGTTTTGTCTTCAAGTGACAGTGTTACTTTCATCCATGCATTTTTTGCCCCTTATTGAGCTCAGCCTTTAGCATGCATTAAGAGCATTTGCAAGGAGAAATCCAGTCTTTAGGTCATCAAACTGAAGAATAGTCTACAAAACAAATGTAGACTGAATGGGTAAATTCACATAATTCCTCTCGTAAAGTGGGAATAGCTGCTCAGTAACCCAGTAACTCCTCCTGGATCTGGGTTTTATTAGTCACCCTTAAGCCAGATGCACACATGGACAGCCGCAGACATGCATAGATGTGTAGCTATTGCCACTACTTCTCTATGCAACTGAGCGTTCACTTGGAACACTCAGCTGCATAAATGCCCAGAAGGTCTTATCTATGTATTCTAAGCATGCATTCTGGTTTTGGGCTGCATGTAGATGCGTGCAGAGGAGAGGAGATGCTGATATTTACATCACAGACCCGAGTGAACCATTGCATGCCTATGGACATGGATGGCATAAGTCATCCTGAGCTACTCACACCACAGCGGTCTTGCACTGTGCTCAGATTGGCTTTGGATGGTGCAGAACTTAATGGCTCCACTTTAGCCAAAGTGATAATGTTGACAGCAGGAGATCGTTCCATTTCAGACAAAGTGTTCTGCAACAAACCATCACGCTGAACACCAAGTACACCATCATGAAGAGCCAGGTCTTAGAACTAAGAGCAAATTAAACCCTATAAAAAAGCAAACCGTGGAAGGGGATCTTACTTGTGAGTACCTTGTATCCCGGCTAGCACCCCTATGGCCTGGTTGGGTTTAGGTTAATGAGGCAACACAACATGTGGGCCCCACAGTACCTGCACATCCAGACGTAGAGCTGTGGCGTAATGTGTAAAAAGCAGCATGGGCCTGCTTTGACGTGGAGAAATGTGACTGTGTAAAATATTTCATCTTGAATTTTTTCTTTCGAGCTAACAGACGACCCTTCTGGAGATATGTTTCCCTCTAAGGTTTTGGAAATATGACGTTTTTGTGCCTTGTATCATTTTTTTAAGTTGAGGAACTGAAGGAGAAAATTGTCTAGTTTAAGTGTGAAAGTTTTTTTTTTTTTCCTTTTAAACTTTGACAACACAGGATTAAGTGTTCAAGAAGAAAGATGCTGGCCCCTGACAGTCAGCAGTTCCTCATGCCGGGAAAGTCGAGCATAAAATGAACTGAGGGCAAGCTTCACTCTGGACTGATGCCCACATTCACTCACTTTATTATTTGTTTTCAAGTCCGTGATGCTTAGCTGCAGTTAGGTGGCTGACCGCTGGCTCTACCTGCCTGCTGACGGTATTTGTCACTGTGTGGAATATTTGTTAGGAAGTCCACCATATATCTGTGGCTTTGCTTCAATGTGATGCTGTTTTTTGTCATCATGGTCAAACAGTTTTTAGGTGCTGTATGTTTATGTGTATAGGTGAAATGTCTGACTGACTCTCTCTCTGTGTTTGTCCCTCTATGTCTCTCGCCCTGTGGCAGGCCGGCTCCAAAGGCTTCACCAGAGCAGGGAAGCAGCAGTGAGAAGAAGGAACGTCCCATGAGCACCATGAGTGAGGCTTCCAACTACACCGGGGGCTCTGATTACAGCACCTTCCCTGGCAGCCCTGCCACCACCATCACTACTGCCACCACCACCTCCACCTCATCCACACGGGTCCGTCTTTATCACAACACTTCGGCACTCCGATGAGCAGTTTGCTCAGCCTTCCAAGTCTAGGATCAAAATAGCTCAGCCGATAGTTGTATGTGTGACCTTATCCGTCATCTTTAGCAGACAGGTTAAATAATATGGGCATGGCTGGTGGGCTAAAGGGTGGTGTGTTTTTAGTCAGAGAGTCATAAGTGAGGAGTCCTTTGTTTTGTTATTTAGCCACCTTCTACCAATGTGTTACAAGGCGTCTTTCAGTTCGTCATTCCACCCTTTTTTGTGTGGACTGGAAACTTGGACAAGTTGGGATGGATTGCCATAAGTTTATAGACCTTCAGTGTCCCAGGAGAAAACATTCTACAGGCTTACATGATCCGTGAACTTCTTCCTCAGCAGCTCGAGAAGTTTGACATTTTGGATTTTGAAAAAGATATCAGGTGCCATCTACAGTGATTATGGTACCCACTGAATAAATCCTCGCGACTTTACCACATCTATGAGTTTTCATCTAGGGCCACCAGCAGTTCAGCGTCTCAGTGATAGCAGTAATACACACCCATCAGCCACTACATTAAAACTACTCGCTCAATCCGTTCCCTTCACATGACTAAAACAGCTCTGACCTGTCAGAGGATGATCACAGAACTTTTGGGGGATCCTTGTGCTGTCTGGCACCGGGATGTTAGCAGCAGATCCTTCTGGTTCTGTAGGTGGAGGGTTAGTCTGGCACAGGCTATGGATGCAGGTTGCAACCTTGGGATTTTGGAGGCCTTGGGCTGCTTCTGAGCAGTTTGTGTGGTGTGGCACTGTCCTGCTGGGGAGGGACGCTGCTGTATGGGAAGGCTGTTTCCATAGAACGCAGCAGCATTTTCAGTAACATCAACACAATTGCCACAACCCAAGGTTTACCAGCAGAATATCGGACCAAGATCAAATTTTTACACACATCGGTGCAGATGTTCCAGGTGCTTGTGCTGGAGGTCAACCTCAGGCCATTTGCAACCGTAGCATGCTGCGCTGTCACTGACTGTCCTGGAATGTGTCCACATTTGGTCACTACGTCTTATTTCAGCCTGGAGCAGTGAGAGTACGGGGGCGGCGAACTCAGCTGCGTGTCAGCTTCACTGTGCTGGTAGGCTGAACCGCGTGTCCCTTTGTAAATGGTTAATAAAGCACACAAACGCACAGGAAATAAATATGCATGCTCAGATCAAATCAGAATTTCAGTACTCCCATGAATAAGTGATGCAGTACTTCTTCTTACACTGGCCAAATGAAAGTACAACAGCGCATGTCTTCCTGCATTCATGAGATGTCATTATTTATGACTGAGTTGTATGGGTCGTGACTGTGCGTCGCCTCAGAAGCAGTTTTATAAGAGCAACTGCCTGTAAAAGAGGCGTTTTAGAAACAAGGTCAAACACATAAAGAAGCAGATTATATTTTAACTATATACAGGTTGATGTGAGGGTTTTGGGGCTCTTTTCTGTTTTTAAAATATCACTATCTGATCTAACCAACTTGTTTCTAGCGAAGGGAAATGTTTATGCTACCGCGATATGTCAGAACAGTGAGTCAGTTTAAACTTAAATCTCTGTGTGTTGCTCGGCTGCAAATTGTGTCGTGGGCCATGCTCCATCTAATTTTGAGGTGTTTATTGTGAACTGTGGTCCTTAAGGGTGCAAAATGAATTCCAGTTTAAGCTGACAGTAAAGCAAAGCTTGTATCATGTTGTATTGTAAAACCAGGCCATGAGCTAATGGCTTTCACAGTGTTGCCACTCAACATTTGGCCACTAGACATCCACTGATTCTGATTCTGATGATTCTGGTCTTCCACTATAGGAACGTACCAGCCTGTAACTAAACCTGTAGCTGTTGTACTGGGTTCTGCCTTTGTTGAGCTACTTTAACGCTGTCCATACATGGATGAGGACTTTTTGGACACACACACACATACAGATGTTGATGTCCGTCCAGCTGTTGCCTTTTCAGAGGCGTACATCCGGTCAAGCAGGTTCAGCATCATTAAGGTCCTGTTAAGCAACTTAAAAGCCCAAAAGTCGTTTAGCTTTGATATGGGGCCGTATAAAGCACTGAAGACTGATAACTAACACTGTGTGGACTTGAAAGAGAGCAAAAACACCTTCTAGCACTTTGCTTCTGTACTGCACAGTGTAACATATTCCAGAAAGTAGTGCAGGTCATTTCTTAACAATGCAAACTCTCATACATCCATCTGAAGCACCTACTCAGAGAGGGGTCCAGATGTCACTCTGTCTTTAGATCTAGAGTATGTTAGACAGAACAGTAGATCAAACAAAAGTGATAATGTGCAGGGCAACACATATAATACACTTTAATAGATGCAGACATAATAGCTGAATGTAGCTGTCAGTCCAATAGTAATGTTTCCCTCATTGACTTAAATATAGATCTAACCAAAGGGCTCTTTTGCTGTCGACTTTCAAAAGGGATTTTTATGCTGCGTTTCCACTAAGTGAGCCATGATGTATGGGGGATGTGGAGTATGCTTTGTTTAATGAGCTGAATACATCTGCCTCTGTTGTTGCTTTTTATAGCTGCTGGGAACGCGGCTGTTTATGTATACGGACTTCTTTACAACCAATGCACCAAACACTTGTCACATCAGGTTGTTGTGTTGAGATCAGGGAAGAGAAGCAGATATTTTTCTCTTATTCTTCTCCTGCTCTGTATCCGTGGAGCGCTGTGTTCTCTCTGTGGGAGACGTAAGACTTCAAACATGACATGAGCTTTTTTTTTTTTGTATGTTTTTGTGAGTTGTCTTGTGTGACTTATTCAATTAAAAATGTTCATTTCAATATCTGTAATAAAAATGTTTTCTTCTGTCGTGCTGAGTTTACCATCGAGTTCTAGACAATTAGCATTAACTCGTGTGTCTCCACAGCCTTCTAGGTCTTCCAAAAAAGTCCACAACTTTGGCAAGAGGTCCAATTCCATCAAGAGGAACCCCAATGCTCCGGTGGTCAAGAGCAACTGGCTTTACAAGCAGGTACATTGTGACATTAATAACAAGGCATTTTTTAGCTAAATGAAAAGACGGTTCTGTCCGACTTTAGTGATTGTAAAATCTTAATTCTAAATATGTATATGGGTATGAAAAATGTTGGTATGAAGATATGAATGCCATAGTGGTTGTTGTAATGTATTAGGTTCAAATTTCAGAGTTGATTTTAGTTCCATCAGATAAACATAGAAGCCAGTGGATGCCAGCTGGGTGGGATTAACAGATTCAGAAATCTAAAATGTCACAGGCTTAGAGAATAGTGGCTATGAAAAATGTATTTATTATTTAAAAGCATGCAAATGGTTCTTCAGTTTATTCGTCGTTTATTCCCCCCATCAGCCCCTCAGCCTTTCTGTTCCATTGCCACTCAGGATGCAACAGCTTCAACTGTGACAATAACTCGGAGTGTGCCAAAGCCACAACAAACGGTAGCTGCTAGACCTAACTCTAGTTAATAGGTAGAAATATGAATCCCACCCTTAATACTAGAAGACTGAAGGGTTTGTTATGTTAGCCTATGATGTGTTTTCCGTAGCTGGTGTTAGAGAGGAGATGACTGCTTCTCAACAAGGATGTTCACGAAACAGAACAAATGCACTTGTCCTCTCCAGAAGTACCTAGCCTAAAGTCTGTACTTTTTTCTCTTCTAAAAATGTCCCTAAAAGAAGTTCTACAGGCATGGTTCTTGCATATGCAGAACGGTTCGGGCACACAGGTTCCTGCTGTGGAGGTCTTTGTAAGGTTTGACTGTCAGCCATACCCAGCAAGATTACACCTGCTTCCACTTTGCTGAATCACCGCATCTGTGATGTGGCTGATTAGTCTTGATATCCTCTCCCTCTGTAGCTAAGTAGCTACCAGACTACATCTATTTAAATAAAATGTGGGCGTGTTGCTATAAGCCAACCGACAATAACAACATAAAATATCAAAATTCTTAAATTGACATATGTCTTTAAATGTTGTTGAGTTGCCGCTTTGCTTTGGGGATGTAACGATGCAGAAGAAGTCAAGTTAGGCCAAACGTGTCGTACAGCTGCTTAGCATTTTTGCCATCTCACCAGTTCTTGCTATGTTTCTTTTTTACAAGCGTCTGGTGAGAGCGCCGACAGTAAACTGATTCTAGCGCCTCATTTGGGTGGTAGCGGCCCTCAGATTTGCTGTGGTTACTGAGTAAAGCAGCAGCTTTTTGTGAAGTCTGCAAACCTTTTCTTTGTTGGGAACTTCACTGGAATGATCTGTGGTGAAGAGGTCGCTGCTTCTCAGATGCTCCGTGTTGTGATTGTGTGATTAGCAAGGCTTTACATGTCAGGTTTTTCTTCTGTTTTTACTCGTTGACCTGGTTTACTTTGAGGTCAGCAGTGCAACTATAGGCCAAGCTGTTAGTGAATTTAAAGAAGGCACGCTACTGTGCTCCACTGGGAGGCTAAATTTTGCATTCAAACGGCTTTTTCAAATTCCCACTTTTTAAATTCTCCATCTTCTGTTGTCAGATGTTGGAATTTTCCATATTAAGTGACACCCTATCCCCTATGAAGCTGACGGCTACGAGCAGGTGTTTTAAACAAGAAGGGCTCCACGGACATGAGCACAATGTCAGGCTGTGGTCAAACAAAATGGCATCTGAGCTTTTTTTGTCTGACTGAGTAAAATGTACTGCTCTTCTGGTATTTCCAACAATCTCAACTCATCCGTGGGAAACACTGAATTCCAGAATTCGGAGGAGATGGGAGGGTCCTGGTCCTGCTGCGGGGCTTCACTGGACGTCAGCTAACCTAGATTGAGGCTCAGCTTGTTCTTCATTACTTTTCCACCCACTCGCTGCGAGATGAGCAATACTTTCAGCCCATCGAGCTCCAAAGTGGGTCAATGCTTGGTCAGTGGACCTCTGACCGGCGCGGGCCCCTCTGAAAACGGCCTCACCGAGCACTATTCCGCTCGGCCCAGCTAGAGCTGCTGTCAATAACCTCCTCTCAGCCTCACATCCTGTGCCTCTGCTCGCTGTTTTCCCATTGAGACAAGAATCACTTCACTTCACACCAACAAACCCTCCCTTTGTCTTGCCCATCGACCTGTCAGGCAAAATGCCCCCTCGCTGAAGAAATGTCTCCAGTATTTACCCAGAGCTCCTAACCTCAGGATCTATGGCAGAACGTGACACATTTTAAACGGCGCTTTAGACCGCGGAGAGTGAATGGTCTTGGAAAACTTGTTATTGTTGCTGCTGTCATTACGGCGCTGGGGAGGAGGAGGAAAAAAGAAGCGGAGCAGCAGTGTAGAGAACAAAGCGTAGGCATTCGCCCTGAGCACCAAAGAGGCAAATTTGTCACTGCGTTATGAAGAGATAAAACACAGCAATTTGTTTCAGAGGAGGAGATAGAAGCTGCTTAATAGAAACAGCTGGAGGGAGAGGCTGCAATGGTGAGAAGAGGAAGGAAGTGAGGGGAGATCAAAAGAGAGAAGAGAAAACACAGAATATGTTCGTGTGACAGAGAGAGTGTATTGTTGTCTGCATTCACTGCACTGTGACTGACTGACGGTGTGACCTCTGACCCCTGCAGGACAGCACGGGCATGAAGCTGTGGAAGAAGAGGTGGTTTGTTTTGTCGGACATGTGCCTCTTCTATTACCGCGGTGAGCACACACACACACACACACACACACACACACACACACAAATACAATCATATTTTAATTTAGGCTTCAGGCTGTTTAATTAAAACCATTTAATTGGCAAATCAAAAGCTATTTCCTGTGAGAGAGCAGGTAGAGTCTATCGTTGTTCATGTACTTTGAAACAAAACATTCATCGACTCTTCACCACGTTATTGCAAACACACAGACAAGATGAAGAAAACATAGTAAAGAAGGCCGGAGACATAACATATCAAGATACAAATCTGCAGATCTTCCCGATCAGTTTCTGTAACTCTGGTTGTTGAAAGGTAATGAAAAAATGTACATCCCTGTACAAAGGTTTTAGACATTTAGACTTTCATGGTCTTATTCATCACACACTGCTGTGAAGGTCTGATTTGATCTGGGTTTTTGTCAGGACGTTCCAAAATAATACCATGAACAGCTTTTATTTCATCGAATACAAAGTGTTAAATTTACATCACGTGTAACAACAACTGCACCACTTCTCCTTGGTGCATGTGGACACTTTTCAGAAGGCTGTGGAGCATCTAAAGGACTTGACACAGTCTGACTCCATGATGTTGCCATCAGTGGTCACACTGTTGTTACACGACTCCTACTTCTTCTTGAAACTGAGGATTATTATGCAGCTCAGTGCAAGATTACAGTATGTAATGCCCCCTACTCCTCAGCCCCATGCAAATGCATGAAAGAATGCAAATACATGGTGTAAGCTAAGCTTATCCTTACAAAAATGAACTAATGCACAATTTGACAACACAACCAAATCAACAGCTTGACAACTCAAATATTGACTGATGAGCCAAAACACTGTGGCAGTCTGCCTAATATGCTGTTGGTCCTCTGTGTGCCGTCCAAACAGCTTCAGCTGACCAGAGCCTGGACTGTCGGACCTTTGAATGTGCACTGTGATATCTGGCAACAGATCTGTTAAGTCCTGTGAGTTGTGAGTTGGAGTGTAATGGATCAAGCTTGTTGCAGCACATACTCCAACACTGTGTTACCCCTTCATGGTTTGTCCATGTCCAGACCACTGTCACTAGGTACTCCCCACTGACAGCCTTACAAGCCTTTTGGTTTGTGTGATGGTCTGACCCAGTCGTCTGCCCATAATGATGTGGTCTTTGTCACAGGATCTCAGCTCATTTCTCCCACGAACAACATGTTGAGTGTGAGACGATATCCCAATATATATCTCAGAACTTGACATACACCTTTGCCATGAGATCTTCTGTTCCTCTGTGAGTTTGCCTGCTGGCTGATTGGGTGATTGTTAGGAATGTAAGCAGCTAAAGCGTGTGATGCTTTTGCACAGTTTTGTAAATACAGGCAGGTGATGCAGTCACTTTGTGCTGCAGAGAACTTCATTTTGCTATGACATTGATTCTCCAAGCTCTTTGGAACTCTGCTGAATGGGATGGAGCCCCATTCTTCCAAAAGATGTTCCCTCATTCAGTGTTTTGATGGTGGTGCTGCAAAGTGTCGTCTAACAGTTAGTTAAGTCTCCCATAGGTGCTCAGTCGGTTTGAAAGCAGGTGACTGTGAAGGCCACAGCATATAATTCACTAATTTCATCAAACCATTCAGTGAGGCCTTGTGTCCTATGGATAGAGGCATTATCATCTTGGAACAGGATCAGGATGGAAACGTTTCATCATAGGATAAAGGTGATCACCAAGAACAACGCTGTACTGATTTGCAGTGACTCCTCAATCTGGACCCCAACCAAGGCAGCAAAATGCCCCCCACAGGACAACAGAGAGACCAGGTCTTCTCATTGGAGAGGTCAAGGGTTTCATTTGTCACCGTTTGAATACTTTCTCCCTCATGGTATCTCTTCATGCTTTAAATCTGAAATGTTTCCCATTGAAAATGCTCCCTTTGTGATAGCAGTGAAGATCACACAGCTTCAACAAGGTGATGTAACCAGCAGATAACCAAAATGTGACACTGTTAGGGAAATGCTGTTTTTATCATTTAATTACGATCAGTGTGCAAGTTAGAGTCAGGGTTCAGGAGGTCAAGTGTCCTTGTCAGTTTGAAGTGGCCGTCCTTGCTTTCACCCACATTCGCGACACCCACGCTGCAGCACCACTAATTTAGAACTTTGCGTTCACAAAAGCTCATCTGTTCCTCCTTCGTATCTCTAAACCCTTGAGAAGGATTTTTCCATCCCCATAAATTGACAAATTAGCTGCTCCCAGAGCGCAATCAGCCACCGCTTTCATGACAAACCCAGGGGAGAATTGGATGTTTATTGGCTTAGCCAGCCGGAGACGAGCGAGAGGAGGCGTCCTCGGGAAGGACAATGACGTGCTCGGCTTTCTGATAATAACCTCGTCTTTTTCCATTTTTCTCCTGCATGCTCTGTCACTTTGTTCAAAGTACCTTCTGTCGCTCAGGTTGTTAGGTGTCTGCTAGATGAATCCACTCACTGCGTTTACATAAACACGCATACGTCTGGTGTTACCAGAGTGAGGCGATGCACTAATGATTACAGTGAACATCCAAAGCAGGTTATCTTGTTTATCACAATGTGCTGAAGTACAGCTTGATCAGCAGAGCTGGATTCATCCCCAATGATTAGAAACACTCTTGTCACATACAGTACATGTACTCAATGGTATGATTTCACAAATCACACATCAGTTTAGTCACGGGGGAGAGTAGATGGAGGCAGAGAGGCTGCTTTTAAGCAAACATGCTTAGAACATACGTTCAAAGTGCCGAACGTATACTTTCAGTTGATCTAATTCAATCGTAAGTCTCAATCTTTTTAAATGGAAATCTATAGATATTAGTTATCAGAATCAGAAATACTTTATCGATCCTTTCGGGGAAATTGCTTAAAGAGCAGGAGCGACCGCAACAGGCTGCATGCACACTAAGAGTATGGAGGAGGTTTCAGCATGCAGCAGCCATTAAAAACAACAGTTTCAGATGGTCTCATTGTTATTTTGATACAGTACAACACAGAAATAGTGGTGGAAAAACTGTGTTTGAGGGCAACAGTAAGGTAGCTTTCATGACACAACAAGTATTCTGTCCAATCACCTTCCTGCTAACCAGACTGCCTTACACCCACCACTTTACACACCGTTTGTAAATGACAGGATGACAGAAAACAATTAAAATACATCAAAGTGCAGTTCCAGTTTTTCACAACTTTGATCTTATTTGCATAGTTTAATCACAGGCAGAGGACACCTGGACAGGTAACCAGTCTATCACGGGGAGAACATGGAGACTCCATGTAGAAAGATCCCGGGTGTCCTCACCGGGACACCAACCAGCGACCTTCTAGCTGCGAGGCAACGATACTAACCACTGAGCCACCTTGCAGCCTTTTTGTAAATATGAAGGTCCTAATTTCAGCTTCAGTGATTTGTAATTATCAGCGATTGTACACGAGTAAAACCATAACTGTGAACACTGTCTTTCATTTCTTCGAATGAAGCCGTGTAAAGTTTGGTCCTTTAAGCCCTGTAAGTGGCGTGTTTGTAGCACTTGGAATCAGACTTGTTCCAGCACAGCCCCCAGAGGACCTGGAACGCCACAAGCCTCGCTGTTTCCAAGATGCTTTGATCCAGTTGTCATCCATGAGCTGCCCTCATTACATCAGTCTCAGGATGTACAAACGCTATGCCAGAATGTACAGCAGGGTACTATTACACATCCTACTTCCTAGCCTTGATTGCAAAGGCAAGTTTGACTTCCAGTGCTTTTCCCTATCTTTATTATTAGATTTATTCTTTTCTTCTTCCTATCTTACAACCTTACTTTAACCGACAGGATAGAAGTACACAAATATGGCCCACGTTGTAACACTTGTGAATCATCCTTTAATCAATCTTTCATCTTAATGTGTAATAAGACTTGCCAAGGAATGTAAACACTGTTCATTGTCAGGAACTCAACTGAATAAACGAACGTTTGCTGAACCGATTTGCTGCCTCTTCAAAGCCCAGTGAACCTGGTGAAGAACCTCGAAATGTCAGTCGTTCTAAAAAAGCAGTTAAAAGTAAACGCCCACTCCCGCTGCAATGTATACCTACAGCATCTCCTGACATGCCAGCTTACTCATTCCCTCATTTTCTTGCTCATATTCTCTTTGTGTGTGTGTGTGTGTGTGTGTGTGTGTGTGTGTGTGTGTGTGTGTTCTCTATCTCAATAATTCAGCAGCAGGGATGGGGCCGGAGGAGCTGCAGGGCTCGCTGAGCAGCCTCGGCTAAAGCAAACAGCAGCTCTGGCTGGAGGCTCTATAGGTTTTTGCCGCAGTTGGTGCAGCGGCCATGCCTGTGCCTGCACCGCGCTGCCTTTGGTTTGTAGCCTATAAGATCTCATGAAAGCTGCAACATGCTGTATCGCACAGTTATTACTGTCTCAGCATGAATCAGCTCCAGTTGTTGATACAAGGCTTTTTGTCATAAGGCATCATTAAATATTTACTCACTCAGGAGCCTGTAATGTATTCATGGCTGCGTTTGACGTCTTTTGTGCTTTGCAGCTGTTTCATTTCGGAAAAGTGAAAGAAAAAAAAAAGGCCAGAACAGAGAGCGGTGTTTTCTGTCTTTACTCAGCTGAGCATGTTTGTTTCACACTGTGGCCCACGCACAGGGAGGAAACATGATTGTAGCTCACACAGAAGCCGACAGAGCTCTTAGGAACGTCCGACCATCTCACTCTGCCTCAGTGTCTGTCTGTCTGTCTGTCTGTCTGCTGTGGTCTGATAAGCCTCAGTAGGTTTTGTTCCATTATCATCAGTTAGGAATCCATCCCACCACAGACCAGATAAAGGCAGACCTCCATATTCTCATAGACACACACACACATTTAAACATGATGTGGTGCAGTTTTGCCACCACAGCCCAGATAGGAAAAGATTGGACCTGATATATGTGCTCATTTGAGTTGCCTTCACTTACTACGTTGCACTCAGAGAAATTAGCATAATGTAAAGCATAGATTGATGTTGGGGCCATGCTGCCTGTCAGGTACATACTGCTCTGCCTAGTGGGTGAGGGTTTAAGGGCTGTATGCAGCCTGAAAGGAATAAGATACGACTTAGTTGAAACAGGGTATCGAGTTTAGAAAAATCTATCAGTCTGTATTTTTATTGACAGTTATTGTTGTTCTTAAACGTATAGAAAGTAAAAAGTATAGAGATCTATAAAGGTAGCAGTGATTTTAAGTTGCATTACAGAGCAGAAGTTTGCATTGCCTGTTTTTGTTTGTTTTACTGACATTATTATAGAAACACATATAGTAGCCAGTTTACTTCTAATTGACTATGTCCCCTTACTCCTTCAACCAAACCTAAGCCCATGACCAGGAAGAGCATTTCCTCTTAGATTCTTTTCATTTTTGTCCCAAAGAAATATGCAATTATATTTTAATTCTTTTGGTTTCAAAGCGGGCTGCAGGGTGGGGCAGCAGGTTAGCACTGTTGCCTCACAGCTAGAAGGTCGCCGGTTCCAGTGGGGCCACCAGGATCTTTCTGCGTGGAGTCTCCATGTTCTCACCGTGCAGCGTGGGTTCTCTCCGGGTTCTCCGGCTTCCTCCCACACAGACTAAAAACATGCTGAGGTTAATTGGTGATTGTAAATTGTCCGTAGGTGTGAATGTGAGTGTGCTTGGTTGTCTGTCTCTAAGTGTAGCCCTGTGATAGACTGGTTACCTGTCCAGGTGAACCTGCCTTCACCCTGAGTCAGCTGGGATAGACTCCAGCCCCCCATGACCCTAGTGAGGATTAAGTGGTGTATAGATAATGGATGGATGGTTTCAAAGCGTTCCTTGTCCGTCTACCTGTCTGTGGGGTCATCAGTACATCTTCAGATTCCAGTGACTGTCTATAAGACTATTAGTGCTTGAGATACACTGTGTGTAGTGTTCGGTTAACATCCTGTGCATGAAACCACAGGTGGTGAAAGACTAACATCATCAAAGGAACTGATCGAAAAGTGCATCACATGCAGGCACAAGGTTATTGGAAACCAGTATTCAAGAAAGGTGTCTGTTGATAAACACTCCACACGTGTTGTCTCCATTAATGATCACTTTGACTGGAAAAAACTTGAAGATTGAAATATTGTCTGTAACCTGCTGAATAGTGCCATCTAGTCATAATAATATATGTCTTTTAAGGGCCTTTATCAGCTTTCACTTGTTATTTTGTAGCTGGTTCCCTCACTCGTGTCCCTCTCTTCGTATCTGACCCTCTCCTAGCAGTGAGTAGATTAACATTAAAAAGGTTTTTGTCTTTTGTCCACCATAAAGCATCTACATAGGACGCCCCAGTGGCTCTTCTCTCAAAGCACACCTCGGTCAGCTTTTAAATCACAGTTCTGGTAGCATCCAGCATAATTAGCAGATTGTCTAACACTAGCTGCTGCTGCCCCTCCCTCAACCACGCCACCGTTATGTCTTCGAAGCTTTGCTGTTGTCATCTTGCTAAGCTCATGTGTGTTTACATCCATCAAGTGCTGTACCCTTATGTGCTGCAAGGATTAGCACTCCAGCAAAATCCTCGCCGCTGTTCAGATTCTTTTGAGCTCCCACAAAGAACAGAACCTTTAATGCTAAATCTAACTGAACTACATGGTAGCTAATGAATGTGAAAGTATCACACTTAGAAATCCCTTCAGTTAACCACATGTGCATACCGAGCAACCCCGTGTTCTGTTTGGTACCTTTGAGAGTTCATCCACTCAACAACAGCCAAACAAAACACAGACAAAAGATGAATATGTTGTGTTGTTTGTTGCTCATCCAGCTGCCTATCTGATCTACAGCCCATTTTGAGATCTTTATTGATCTGAATCTTAGCCAGGTTACAGTAAAGCAGGGAGGTGTGACTCTGGGTACAAACGTCTGCCTCTAATATTATTTCTCATTAGACTTGTGACTTTTCTGTTTCTTTGCTGCAGATGAGAAAGAAGACAACATCCTGGGAAGTATCCTCCTACCCAGCTTTCACATCTCCATGTTGTCGGTGGATGATCACATCAGCAGGAAATACGCATTTAAGGTAAACAGCAGTCCAGTGGCAAGTTAAATTGTTAAAACTAATACATACAGGAAGAATCAAGATGTAGGAACAAGTAAATAATGGAATAGAAGGAACAACCTGTTCAGTGAGGTGAAAATAATATCATGTCTTTCTTAGTATAACCACATGTTTCCTTAAAGGTTACCTCAGTAGCTTCTAATTATCGCTGATGACAGTTCATCAGACTCGCTGCCTGAGTGCTGCTCATTTTTATGGATTTTTGTTTCCAAATTACAGCTCAGAATAAGAATTGTTTACTCAAGTGCTTCTAACCCGACACTATTCATGCACTGACCTCCATTAAATCATCTAAAATACAGAGATTGTTGTAAAAGGATGAGTTCACCAATCTGGGATTTGTTTGCGATGAGAACACGGAGGTCAGGTGAAGACATGCTTAGCCCCAGCTTGGTATTAAGCAAATACAGTTTGCCTGGCTCTGTCCAAACTGGGGGAAAAAATGTGTCCACTAACACCTAAGAACTGGTTTGTATCATACGATGTTCAACCACACTGGAAACCAAAAGCGTTCCAAACTGGAAGATGGTGCGAAAAAATGCTCCTACATCTACACAATTTCTCTAATCTGTGCACAGAAGAAACCTTTGTTTGGTCATGTGCTGTAATTCTGTCTTGTGTGGGGTCTCCAGCTGTAATGTTGGTTGTCAGCGATAGTGAGTGAGCGAGTTTTTTTGAACACCTGATTTCGCTCTTTTAAAACTAATTTTCGGCCCACACCTGCCTGAGCTCTGCTGTGCTCCAGTAACTGAGTAGAGACGAGAGGGTTCTCTGTGCAGAACCACCCAAATTCTGACTGACGTCATGAAAGCTGTAGAGAAAGCATCATGCACAACAAAACCAAACACACGGATGCAACCCTCAGTGCTTTCTAATGGACACAGCTTTGCCTTTACTGAGAACCTTGAAGAATTTCACTCTTCTGTGTTTATACATTTGAGCTGAAACACACATGAAAAGCAGGCAGGGAGCACACACACATGCACACACAGTTATTGTGTACACAAACGCTCTTCCAGCAGAATTTATAGAAAGACTCCCTGCTGCTATTTCAAAGTCATCATCCAAATCTGCTTCTCACGCGCTGTTTTATCTCCTTCTCTTGAACTGTGTCTTCTCCTCTCTCTCTCACTCTATATATCCTCCCCCTCTCTCCCTCCCACCGCCAGGCCACTCACCCCAACATGCGGACATATTATTTCTGTACCGACACAGCCAAAGAGATGGAGACCTGGATGAAAGTCATGACGGACGCTGCTCTCGTCCACACTGAACCCGTCAGAAGGTCGGTGCTTGCCACAGACACACATGATGAAACATGAGATA
>NW_007578314.1:38228-100812 GCF_000690725.1 Stegastes partitus
TAGAGCCTAAATATCCCAGTAACATTCAAGTATTTAATCACTTTGCTAGAGTATTCCCCAATGCCTCTAACAGTGCTTAGTTAGGAGTTTTCACCCTGGAAAGACTGTAGAGAACTAAAACTGTTTCATGAATAGATTTACCACATTCACAGTCAATTTTATATTGAGTAACAAAAAAAAACATTGCGGCTAATTAAGAACAGCCACAGTTCCATTTTGAGTGACATCCAGCTGGGAGCCCCTGTAAGTGGCAGGGACCAGGAACTAAGCTTAAGCACTGCTGCAGTCGTCAGCATAGTGATGTCAAATAATTCAAAGTGACTTGCTGTTTACAACAAAACTGTGAGGTGAAACTTTGCTAAAGAACATCAAAGGAAGCCTGATCAGAATCAGAATCAGCTTTAATGGCCAAGTATGTACACAACATACATGGAATCTGGTTCTGGCTGTTGGTGTCGCCCTGGGAATTAGCGAGGACAATAATAACAATAAAGTAGAATAACTATAGACAGAGAAAAAATAAATAAGAATAATAAAGCATAAAATAAGATCAGATAAATATATACAAGAATATACACATCTGAGCAGAAAAAATATACATAGAGTGGTGCCAAAAAAAAAAAAAAAAGAACGATGATGAATGAATGATGAACCTACTAACGTCTAAGGACAGACAAACTGACTTGGTGGCGGTTTGCTGTGTGATGTTCAGGAACAACACTGATCCACCTTGCACCTTTCAGGCCTTAAAGCAGAGATCTCCAACTCTGGTCCTCGTGAGCTACCGTCCTGCAGGTTTTAGACGTTTCCATCCTGCAACACACGTGACTCACATTAATGGATCATTGACAGACTTGTGTAGAACTTGACAACAAGCTGCTGGAGATCCATGAATGTGAATCAGGTGTGTTGCAGGATGGAAACGTCTAAAACCTGCAGGACAGTAGCTCACGAGGACCAGAGTTGGAGATCCCTGGCTTAAAGGATCTTCTTCAAATGTCTTAGCACCAGAAACCACTGTGCACCATCAGAGGTCCTGTAGAGGCCATAGAGGCATCTGCAGGTTGGAACTCTTTTGCTGGCAGGCAGAGAGTAACCAGTGGGTTTGTCAGTGGTCACAGTGTTTTGCTTCAACAGTGAACGTCTGGTGCTCTGGTGGTGCCATCAACAGGTGGAGTACACCACAGAGGTGTTAATCAAAACCTCCGGTATCTAGACCAGGATTCCGGACTCAAACGGTCACAATGTGGTTTCATCCAAAGTCATTTTGGTGGCCTTTCGTTCTGAGCTTCTCCTGTTATCGAGGTGTAAACCACCTTTCTATCTTATCTGTGACCACCAAGGATTTATTCTCCAAACTCCAAACTGTTGTGGGTCTGACAACAAGAAACAGACTGACGTGTCAATAAGGTCCCAGATCTCAACAGTTCAAAGTCGTTTAATATTACGTATGTTTCAGTGTTTCATTAAAGATGCATCACACTCACAATGAAGAAAATATTCACACGTCTTCAGCCTTCTTCACTATCGTAAACGCATCAGTATCCAGTGAGCCCACATTCCTTCCACTCCAACTGTCAGGGGTTTTTGACAGAGATAAGAAGCTCCTAAGAAGTGAAAGGCCACAAAGGAGTGACAGAAATGGGAAGGCTGTCACACAAACACATGACTTTTGACACAAAAGTTATCTTTGAAATCTCAGGAAGCTCCTTTATTCTTAGTTATTTCCACCTCTGTCTTTTGGATTCTAACTCTTTCTTCCATCACAGATTGGACAAATTGAAAGTGGACCAGCGGACACCTCAAGAGTTGAACAACTTACTGAACCACAGAGTCCTGACGCGGCCCGAGATCCAGAACAACGAACGCAATCGAGAACCTGTGCGGCAACACTCCCTATCACGAGCCGACAACAAACGGCAAAAAGATGTAGAGAAACACAACGGCCAGAGGGAGCGGGAATACTACACCTTACAGAGGGACGGAGAGAGGTACTCGCTGAAGAAAGATGGAGTGAGCTACATGCTCCAGAAGGATGGAGAGAAGTATCTCCTCCACAAGGATGGAGAGAAGTACCTGCTACGAAAGGACGGGGACAAATACTCACTGCAGAAAGATGGAGAGGTGTACGCTATTCACAGGGATCTGGAGAAATATGCTGTTCAGAAAGTGGACGATAAACACACAGTGACGCCGACGGAGGAGAAATATGCTCCAACTAAAGATGGAGAGAAGTACCTGCTCACGAAGGACGGAGAAAAGTATGCACTGCAGAAAGTGGGTGACCGGCACACACTCCAGAAAGAAGAACCGAAATATGTTCCACAGAAGGAAGTGAAGAGACAGTTATCACTACGGGAGACAGAAAGGTACGGCACGATGAGGGAGGGGGAAAATAAGTATGGCACCATACATGTCGTGGACAAATATGGCACTCTGAAGGAGGTGAAGAAATACTGTACGCTACGAGAGGGGAATAAATACGCTACTCTGAGAGATGCAGAAAAGTATGCTACGCTTCGTGATGGGGATAAATATGGCTTCCAGAGAGACCCGAGCGCAGAGAGATCTCTGACTAAAATCAGCAGCATCAAGCTGCAGCCAGCTCAGGCTGCTGCCATCGCAGCTGCAGTGTCTGCATCCCGCCAGAGCCAGGCCAACCTCGCCGCCCAGAAACCTGTGCAGGTCAACGGCTCCGGGTCCGGGCCAGGAGAACAGCGTGTGGACTGCAGCCCGGCAGAAGTGGACAGCAGCATGGCCAGAGGTCCTGTCAAGTCTCCAGCTCCAGTCCAGGAGCCAGGGACAGGCCTGTCCAGGACCAACTCCATGCAGCAGCTGGAGCACTGGGTCCGCACTCACAGGACGAGAGGGCTGGACGACGACACGAGGAGGTGAGGGTGACTGAGTTTGTGCATGTGTGCTTTAATTATTGGACTTTTTGGAATCACCTAAAGTCTCAAGATGTCAAAATGGGGCCAGTTGTGTGTAGTGCAGACCTTTCTACCAGTCCAACGCACACTTTAAACCAGAGAGAGCAGCTCTTGCTCTTAGCCTTGCTCTAATTACAACACATTGATTATAGATGCAAATCTAACTCAGCCTTACACTACTAAAGTAAATTATGAATTGGGCCTTTAAGGCAGGCTGGTGCATTAGCAGTGACACCATGAATGTAGATGGTTCTTGTAATAAGGTCACTGACTCTGAAAGAGATGATATTCTTTTAAATGAGTATTTTTCACATTAGGTTTTAATTCAAAATTGCATCCGTCTAACTTTTCTCATCCTTACACTGAACTGTGTGGTGTTTATACGTTATTTAATAATTATTGTTAAAATGTTCAACTTACTGTGAAACAAAGATAATATAAAAGGACTGTAAGTGGAGACATTCCTACACCAGCATAATGTGTAGGCCTGTGATCAACAGTATACTGTAGCGTTTACGTAGGTGAATGAATTGCTGCAATGCATGAGCCTCATATGTGATGCGTAGGGCCAGTTGATGTTTGCTTCAGTTTACAAAGACAGCTGAGACAGTTTAACAGGACTCTGTGAGAACCATGACTTCTCAATATGTACATTGTTCATAAAAACATTAATATCTTTAAATGGCTCATTAGAGACATCACACAGAAGTTTGCCGTTACGTAGTGGGGCTTCTGCACTACAATCTAGGATGACCTCTCATCCTGGCAGATCTGTTCCTCCACTAGATTTAAAACATTTTTTTTTCATTTCCTGCTTTGTTATTCCATCTTTCCTGTTCGCCCCCTCGTTCCCTGTGTATCTGGCCTTGTCAGCGCTCTAACCCTGCGGCCCTGAGGGAGCTAAAAGCTCTTTGTGTCACCACAGATGTGTATTTCAGTTGGGAACACTGCCGTTCAGCTGCCGTTTAGCCGGCTGAGCTGAGGAACGCAGCGGAACAGAAATGCAGAGCGCTGACGCTCCGTTTGCTCTCAGCACTTCACCTCTCCTTCTGCTGCCATGAATAAGTCATGGAAATGAGACTGTAATGAGAGCAGAGCAAGCTGAGTGCTGCCGAGTCACATTTGTCATCTTTATCAGCGCTTGGCACAAAGGAGGGAAATGGAGAAACTTTGTTGTAGCGCTGATTGTTATTGTTGTTAGCACTGTTCTCTGATTTAAAGTGAGAAGACGAGGGCATGGGACAGTGCTGGTAGAAGAGATAACAGCATACATGCATCTGTCCTTACAGATATGCTCCCACATGTGTCTTAGTTTCATTTCCCGTGTCGATCTATGTGAGGACACTGTAAACCTCAAGAATCCCAAAAGATTAAACCACTCTCTGACCACAACTTGAGGGGTAGATTCTCCCAATAGCACACCTTTATCATGTAAAGTTTCCTCATGTGCAGGTAAAGTCCCGTTCAGACGTGCACCCCAATGTGTCGGCTCACAGTCTTGGACACAAATCTGACCAACAGCTCAGATTAATGAGACTCACCAATAATGAATAAGTAATCCAAGTTTTGGCAAAATGTTCACAGAAGCTGAAGTCTATCTTGTTTTGCTACCAGCTGTTTGTAGGAGTCTTTCCTCTGAGTTTATTAAATGTCTGCAGCATCACACAGCAGCAGGATCCAGATGAGCGTCTCTCAGGTCTCCAGTATTTACACACCTGGAACAGCTAAACAGCATTACCTGTCACCTCATTAATTACGTGTAGTGATGAGTTATCAGTGACATGACAAGGATCTGGCGGCAGGTCACACTGTGTACTTTTCTTCACCTCTGACAGGTGAGCTGTCATAAACAGACTCACAGTTTATAATCTACAGTCAAACCACCTGTTACACCGCGGTCGTCCTCAGGTTCAGTCCTGAGCTCCATCTCAGCTGTATAAGTCGTTAGATGATCACACGTGGACAGAATGTTCAGTGATCAGGGAAATCATAAATCAATAGTTATTTAGATTGTTTGATCAGCTGCTAGTGGTTTAGATTTAGTGCATTATTACACATCACTTGGTTTTATATTAAATCTTGAATGACAAATACAGAGTGTACTGTTACTCTCCCAGTCATAGCGGTGTGTCTGTGGTCACTTTAGCAGACTGATGAAGCAGCAATGGTGCCCATGTCTGAGATTATAGCTTTAATATTCTAAAAGATTGTACAATAAGATTCACATTTCCAACATTACAGTGCATTTTTAAATAAACGCCAGTGATGCAAATGTGATTTTTAAAGGGTGTCTCGTATAGAACATCTGGAAGTCTTGAATAAACTTAAAACAGGAGCTGGTAGTTCGGGTGTGAGGCACAGCTGCAGGAGAAAGACGAGAAGAGGTTGGAGGAACCGCAGACAAAATAAAGAGATGTAGAAAAGTGAGAGAGGAGAGAGAACAGTACGTAAGCTCATCTCAGCTGAACGCAGTTTGAATAACGTCATGTAACAGCACCATCCATACGCTGTCTCCCTCACACTGACAGTCGACTGTTGACAGCAAGTGGCTGTGATATAAGCAGACTGATACCAGACAATCTGCACGGTATTAGAAGATGTTTTTCTTTGTGGCTTTATTCAATAAATATTTCCACTTGTGTCACAGCTCTGCATGAGTTTTGTTGGTGGTTTAACAGCAGTCCAGAAAATGGAAGAAGTTGGACATAGTTAGTGAATGAAAACAGTATTTCTGTTGAAAAAGTGAAATGCAATATAGCGTGCTGTGTATGTCTGTTAAAATGACGATCAACTGGGAAAGACAAAGCGAGTTGTGGGCTTCCATTAACAAGGAGGTTTGAGATTATGTGAGAAATGTCAGTTGTCCATTGTTGTCAGATCCCAGTATGAAGTGTGATTTACATGTTAAAGTAAGGGGCTCTGTTTTCTAAAGGCACGTAACTGTATCATTGCAGCGTCCCTGTTTAGTTTCAGTTGGAGACGACATATGGGTTTTTAACACAATTTCACATCTTGTGTTCGTGCACCTTTTGGAATCAGCCACTGAACAGTAGATTTTATATTCTAACGTGTTTTTATCACATCCACACACTGACAGAAAGCAGAAGAACAACAATCTGTGTCGTTTCTGTGGAGGCGCTTTTAAATCTCAATGAGTCATTAACAACTCATCAAAATTAATTCATATTCTTGCAAACTCTGATGTTCTTTCTGCCAAATGTTCCCGTAAACTTGGAGAGCATTCAGAATCTTTCTCATTGTTTTGGTATCAGCAAGAAATTCTTGTTTTGTGTATGTAAGCAAAAAAAAGAGAGACTTGAAAAGCAAAAAGGAAATCAATAAACTGCCCCGGAGCACAGAAGTGATGTATTTTTCAGTGTGCGTGTCGCCTTCAAAGGCCTGAACAGGAGCAGTGTTCCCCCCGTGGCCGCTGGTCCCACATCTGACGTGGTTCATGTATGCAGTCATTAACCTCTACTGTAGTCACGAGCATCAGGTTGGCCTCAGCCGAAAGATGATAAGATATGTTGTACTTGGGATAGGATACGATATGATTATTGATCCTGGTATTCTGTCACATGTTGTTGAAACAATCATAACTAAATGATTCAGTGGACCCTTATGGCCAGATCTTTGAGCAGCCACTGAAGTTTATTTGACACATTACCTTATAGATATCTTCTGTCAACTACAGTCATAGAGCTGTCTGACATATGAGGAGAATTTATTCAGGAAGCGTTGTTGCCCAAAAATCAAACATAGAAGACGAACTTTAAGGACATTGTGAATTTAGTCGTTAGTGTTTGCCTCCAGTTTATCTAGTCTGCGATGGTGGAGCGTCCCACTCCACATGAAAGCCCGTTCAGACAGAATCAGTGCTATCTTTTAGAGACATGATCAGCCGGGTTCCAGACCTGCAATTCACCATCCATATCTAAGCGGTGGTGCAGCGCTCACTGACGGTTACTGCTGCCAGCGTGAGGAAGTAATCAGGGTTCTCCATGCAGGATTAAAGGCATGCAAAGTAGTTTGTATGAAGTGCTGTCAAGTCACTTCTGAAAGCCAAAGTGTGTATAGCTGTTCTGAGCTGAGCAGGGCGAAGGGCCTACCATATTTAAAGGACTAGTGCAATGAACCATCCTGAGAGATAATGGAGCGCACTTGAAAGGCAGTCCTGGTGTTGGTCTTGTTTGTGACAGAAGTAGTGTAGGGAAGAATGAAAAAGAGTTTGAGAGACCTCTTTGAAACCCTGCTGTACTGTCTCACCGCCACACATCTGGCCAATCAGCATGAGGTGAACGTGAGTGCTTGTTTGTTTGTTTGTTTGTTTGTTTGTTTGTTTGTTTAGGAAGATGAACAGCTCCTAGCAACCGCTAGTGGCTAAATTCAACACAATGTTCCACACAGTGAGAGTGTATCACAAGTTTGATTTAAGTTTTATTTTCACTCGTTTAGGTTCATTTTTCATTCGCGGTTTGGCTAAGTTTAGGCATCAAAACTAGATGGCTAGGTTTAGGAAAATACCACTATTTGGTTTAAAATACAACCCTTTCCTGTCCCTTTTCCAGGGACTTCAGACTCCATCTATTGTATGATTGGTTTGCTGAAAATCAGCAAAATGAAAGCACCATATTTGTGATACACCACAAACCAGTGTATTATAGCAGAAAACACAAGTACCTAAAGTCTCAGCTGACACCACAGTTTAGTTGTACGGGAACGCCATGTTTTGCAGACTGGGCCGCTGCCTGAATGGTGCAAAGTATCTACGTTTGATCATGTGTAGAACATCGTTCCCTGATTAGTGCTCGCATGCTGTAGATCGGTGTATCAGCTTCCTCTTTCTGCTGAATGCAAAAGTTTGAGGTGAACAAAGACCGTGACGTTCTACCCATCTAGGTGACAAATGCTCATAGGGAGTCTAAGTAACAGCGACCATAATATATCTCCGTGGACTCATAAGGTCAAAGCCGCAGTCCTAGAAAATGAAGCGTTCCATTTTGTGATTAGCCGCTAATGGCTGTAATGATAACGAGCCTCTCATTATTTCATGGTCCTAGGTCAAAGTGAAAGTGAAGCAGAGTTCTGCTAATAAAAGCAGTATGATAATTAAACCCAGTCAAGCACGCCATACATGTCAAGGCACACACATACTGATAATTAAGCTGGTTCCTATTCAGTACACCCTGATTAAACGGAATTGATTCACTGGCTGCCAGAGGACAGTCAGTGCAGGTGTTTATGCAGGATTTGTGGATGCCTTGGGTGTTTTTAGTGTTCTTATGTAGTATTCCTTGCTCCATTAGCTCAAGGTAACCACATTTAAATCTACAACTAAGTGGGTGTGTTGTGTTCTGGGGTTTTATTTGAGCTCCATCCCATTTTGTTTTGAAGGAGACTCTTCTTGTGTGTCTTGGTTGATGTTGCTTCTTGACGTTGTCTTGTTTCCCACCTCTGGGATGCTCTAATTGTTTCCACCGGTGTGTTGACACCCAGTCAGCTCCTGTGTGTATTTATAGGCTGGTCTCTCGCTCCGTCCGCTGACAGTTTGCCTGTTTATCTTGTGTTCCCGCTTCACTCCCTCGTTGTGTCTCTGCATTCTTCTTGGTTTTCCCCTTCGAGTCCATTTGTTCTTTTCACTTCTATTGAAACGTTTTTTGTTGGACTTTACCTGCCAGAACCCTGAAGGGGTGTACTACGAAGCAAGATGAATGGGTTAGTGAGGTATGTTGAGCCTAAAGTCAGAGTTTTCGAACAAGGCCATGCAGTTACAGCTACAACGCCAGCTGTATGTGCTGCAGTGCGGGATGGGAAGCTGCATGCATTCAGTCGGCGTTTCTGCTTAGTCTGTTTTACACTGCTGGTATTGCAGCTAATAGAGCACAGATTAGAAAATTAATTAGTCTAGTGATTTCTAAGTGGGGCTGCAAAGAGGCTCGGTGGTTAGCACCGTTGCCTCGCAGCTAGAAAGTCGCCGGTTCGCGTCCCGGTAAGGACACCCGAGATCCTCCTGCGTGGAGTCTCCATGTTCTCCCCGTGCAGCGTGGGTTCTCTCCGGGTTCTCCGGCTTCCTCCCACAGTCCAGAAACATGCTGAGGTTAATTGGTGATTGTAAATTGTCCGTAGGTGTGAATGTGAGTGTGCTTGGTTGTCTGTCTCTAAGTGTAGCCCTGTGATAGACTGGTGACCTGTCCAGGTGAACCTGCCTTCACCCTGAGTCAGCTGGGATAGACTCCAGCCCCCCATGACCCTCATGAGGATTAAGCGGTGTATAGATGATGGATGGATTTCTCAGTGATTTTCAGGAATCCTTCATTATTGAACACTGGTTGACCTAAGTGCTTAGTGTTACGTTTGGAGTTGAAGAGTTTTAATGTGCAGATGTAACGTTACAAATAGCTGTCGTCATGCCCGTCATCTCTGACTGGGGTTTTAGGTTTTGTCAGATCTTCTTTGTAGTGCTCCCCTCTGGAGCATCTTTTGTTTCTTATCTTCAGTGCATTTAAAGCTCACCTTAACTGGTCTTATTTTGAACCACACGTAACAATGGAAGGCTTAAATGTCAGACAATTCCCATATCACGTCTTTGATACCGGCTATTGTTTCCTTTATCTCTTGACTCGTGTAAAGAAAGCAAATGTCTTTTTTAGCGTAAAACACAATGTTTCATGTTGAGTCTCCTGCTGCCGACAGTACAGAGAGAACACAGTGAGAGGTCTGCATTACAAGATTCATGAGTCACTGACGGGTTTAAAGAGTGACTCATTCATTCATTTATTCAGTTATTTGCATATTGATTAGGTTCCGTAAAGTTCAGCTGATTCTTGCCGCTGCCTTCCCATGTAACACAAAACCGTGCTCGTCTGTCCTTTGCTAATTTGTTACACTACTTTCTAACCTGACCGTGAATGTTAATGGCTCCTACCTCTGCATTTGTGCCTCATGTGTGATTTAGTACGATGTTATTTTGTTCTTCTCTCTCTCTTGCATAATTCCCTTCCTGATTGTAAGAGCATTGCATTATCCTAATGAAACCTTGGAGTAGGTAGTAATTTAGACTGATTATTCAACACTGTGCGTGGCAGCAAGGGCCACCCGGAACACCTTGCGAATGAATTAGTTCAAAAGTGAGACTAGTAGAAGGTCATAATGGGAAACTGCTTTCAGAAGATTCATTGAGGAATGTTTTTCCTCTTTAGTCCCCGTCTGTTTAGCCACTACAAACTGAGAGCAACTTTTCAGTTCTTTGTAGTAAGAAACGCCGCCTCAAGTGTTTCTCTGCTGAGCTGCTGCAGAGTTGATCACATGGAGTTTCATCTGGGACCAGCATTGAGACCAAATATCAGTTTGTCAGGACAAAGACGTTCACCTATTTAGCTCATTTTGACACACACACACCCTCACAGTAGCTGTAGCATAACTTTATAATGCGCGGAACAAGGACAGCAGGCTCTGTCTCCATTTGCCCTTTTATGTCGTTATGTTTAGACAAATTTAGAATTACCACTTTAATTTCATTTCAGACTGCTTACTTGAACTCGGCGAAGATGGCGAGTGTCCATTGAGAATACTGTTTTTTCCCTTAATTAAATTACTATGCAGAAAGAACAGCAATGGCCAAAATTAATATGAGAGATTTACTGAACTGAACAACAGCTGCTTGCAGAGACAACAAGGTCAAACTAAGCCTTTAATTCATTATCCGTATTGACTTAACCACTGGTAGTCAAGGCGGATGCCTTTGTTTTTCTCCTGGAAAACAACCACACAGGAGGACTAATCAGGAAACCACATGTAGTTCGGAGTCACTTCATGCATTTCCTGGTTTCTAGAGGTCTTATAACATCAGGGTTGTAGGGACTCCAGGCACAGACATCGCAAAGGGTCTGCGTTTCAAAATGCAAATGTATTGGTGTGGACATAGCTTCAAAAGAGGCAATAACATCAAACATTTTAGAGACATATGCCAAAAGGTAACTATTCTTATTTACAATATACTCCAGTTCTGAATGCACTCTGACATTCAGCTATCTGAAACAGTCGTTAGTTAACAGGAGCTCAATACAGAAATTAGCGCAGCATAACCTCTGACCTCCCTGTAATGGTGAGAAACTAAAACGGCAAATCCAAATTAGAAAATCCTCATTTCTCATCAGTCTGTTGTCTCCTCCAGCGTTACATCCTACCAGACCTTACCCAGGAACATGCCCAGCCACCGTGCCCAGATCGTGCCCCGCTACCCTGAGGGCTATCGCACGCTGCCTCGCAACAGCATGATGAGGCCCGAGAGCATCTGCAGCGTGGCGGGTTCCGTGTACGACCGGGCTTTGTGTCCAGCCTCCAACACCACTGTCAGCACGGCAGAGAAGCGGAGGTCGATGAGGGACGACACCATGTGGCAGCTGTACGAGTGGCAGCAGAGGCAGGCCTTCTCCAGGCAAAGTCTGGCTCAGCCAACAGGTAGGCACACACACAGAAGGGAATACAGTGAAAGTCGTGACTGGGCAGGAGGACATCTTCTCTCAGATTAGTGAGCTCTCTATCTAGCCTGTTGACCTTCTGACATTTTGAACATTCTTGTCTTGATTTTATGCTCTAGCAAGAATCCCTTTTTTTGCAATCATGTTTACTAGTTAGGACTAGATATGAGGCTTTGCTGTTTTGGTAGCAACAAAGCAGTTTGGTAGCAGATCAGGTTGCCTGAATTCCTGACAGAAAATGGGCCTGAGAGACAGCCTTCTGACAATTTGTTCCAGTCAGCAACAATCAAATAATTCTCCATGGTCCAGAAAGCCTTTTCCTGATAGACCACTGTTCTAAAAGAAATGCCTGTAGAACAATAACAGGACAGCGCCAAATGTAATCAAGGTCAGTTCTTCGCCTTTGTGTTGTGTTTTTTTAAACCATGTAAGTTTAAGCTCTGTAACACTTTCCCAAAATCTAGAAAGCTGTTTAAATGTGTAGGTCCGCAGGTTGTTTATGTAACAATTACGTCTAATTACAAATTAGTCTGTTAATAAATCTCTAAAGCACAAAATGACCCGAGGTGGTTGTTGCATATATTTGCTCAATCTTGAAGCAAAGTCTAATACTGTTAATGTTGTCGAAGGTATTATCTGTATACATCTTTAGACATATAAACAGATTTCAAGCTGAGAAATGCTGTTTTCTGTGACTCCGAGTCAAACTGTTGGGATTTTTTAGAGCTCAAAACAGACCAACAGCTGATCTTTGTTGGTGGCCGTGAAGAGCTACGCTAATGAATCCTAATGTAATAATGAGTCTTCGCACAACCCCAGTTCACAAAGCAGCACGTTGACCACGATGACAGCAGTGGAACTTTTCCTGTCACATTACAAACAAAAGCAGCAGAGATTGTGGAAGACATTCGTTCAAGTTCTACATAAAGGAATTGGAATCAGGACTGTGAAATTAACTCGAGGTCGATTTTGTCTGTGTAGTGAACGGAGTACATGAAACATCCGTCCTGTATGGTGGCAGCACACACTTACTGTGTGTCTGTCTTTAACATGTCGAAGTTCATTGATTCACAGTGACGGGTTTTTTCTCTCCCATCATGCTGAGTGCATTTAATAACCAATTATAATAAACATACCATAGATATCGTGTAAAAGCATATTGTGCGATAAAATTGCTCCCCCTGTGAGATGTTCCCAGAGGCAAATGTTGTGTCTCAGACACCGTGGTCTGGATGGAGCTGCAGCTCCTTTCACCAGCCACCTTTCAAGTGTCTTTGTCTTGTTTGTGGAGAATGTATTGATTTTGGGATGATTGCCTCCATCATTACTTGTGTTACTAGAGTACATAAAATGTCAGCCTGGGAAGTGTCATTGGGCATGCTTTTAGGCTTGTGTTCCACAATAACATCATTTATTTAAAATCCCTTGTCTTTTCAAACAGCCTACCTTTCTGCTTTATAACAAAACTCCAATTTCATGTACATTACAGAGAGGGTTTTAGGCTAGCAGAGCTTCTGACTCCACTCCGTTTCTCTTTTTTGCTGTTCTTGTTGTGCTTTCAGCTGTGGGTCATTACGGCACCCTGCCCAGCACAAAGACCATGGGCAACATCTCTGAACATGCTGTGGCGCACTCCATCCCCACCTCACCATCCCACAACTCCCTGGCTCTCTACAGCACCTTCTCCCCTCCCCGCCAGCAGCCCACTCCCAACCCCAGCAGCTCCCACTCCGAGGTGTCCTCACCAGTCTTCGCGGGGGACTCGACGCTGGACCGCCGGCACAGGACGCACCTCGCCAAGGTAAATGTCATGATGTTACAGTTCAAACTCTCACCTAAAGTTATCTTCTTTTTTTTTTTTTTTTTTAGCAAAACAAAGTGTCATTTGCTAACTTAGTCTAAATATAAACCTCAGCCACTAATGAGTGAGCTGCAAATATCCACGTCTTGGTGTGAGCGTTAAGTTAAATGTTAACATCACAGCAAGTCTTGCTGTCAGAAATGTTGTGTTGCTCTCTTATCGCACTTTTAGACTGATACAGGAACTGAGTCGATTTTATTTTTATTCTATTTGAGTATAAAAAAATCACAAATTAGTCTCAAGGGGGCTTTACAATCTGTACAGCATGTGACAGCTTCTTTCCGTGCACCACCAACACAGATAGGCTCAGAGTCCTGAACAGGAAAACTTCATGACGAGCAAAAGAACAAAATTACAGACTGTAAATCCATGAACACTATGATCCAGAAGTACGTCACACAACTTTCAGCTACAGCACCTTAAAACCCAGGAGACTGAATTCTGTCTGGTAAAAATGAACAAAATGGCTTTCAAGCTAAAAACTTTCAGACACCAGTCAATGTCACTCGACAGACTGGTGATCACTGATTGAGCAAATGTTTAGATAAGATGTAGGGTTTATGGAGCACTTACATGCTTTTGCGCTGTATTTCCGCAAACAGAAAGAGCTGGATGCAGTGACAGCGTTTCTTATAACATCATAATAATGAAGTCTGATTCAGGGTTTGAGAGGAAAGCAATCATGCTTTCTGAGATGATGAAGGGTTTCTTTAAATATCAAGTCGTTCTGACAATCAGAGCTGAAATGCTGATAGGAAATAGCTGGAAATCACACTGTCGCTTCACAGTTCTATCATTTATTTCTTCATCCAGAGGAGGAGAATTATACAAAACACAGCTGTCTCCTATTCAAACACTTGCTAATGGGCTTGGCATCCCATCCCACATCAATTAAGGACATCCTTGTCAGATATGGCAACAGTTCTGGATCTAAAGAGTCCACAGATGTTCCTTCAGATTTCCCACTGAGGGAGCGATGGGCCGGATGCAGAGCTGAGTTTCAGCCAGTGGGCGATTCTCACTTCACTGGATGGCTCTGGTCCTAAAGCCTGAGCCCAATCCCCGTCCCCACACTGTGAGCCACTGTGAGACCTCAGATCAACTTTGTGCCGGCACTAGACACAGTAAACAGCTCACCTTAATCCACAGGCAGCCCAGGTTCTGCTTTGTATTCAGGAGGAGGAGCACTAACAATGTTGAATCTATCACAGCTGGAGGGATGAATGTTCTTTGTCTCTGCAGAGAGTGAGAAGTAAGCGTTTGCTCTGTAAAATAAAACTGTTACATCGTGGACAAGCCAGAAATGAGCTTTTGAATCACTGAGTCCTAAAGTTGCGTATAGTTCTGACAAAAGTGTGGTGGTGACACACAACAGATCATCTTAACAATAACAATCCATCACTTCTACAACGAGTGTAGCAGTAATGTCATGTTACCAACATACTTCTGTAAAAGTACTGGACAGACACAGTGCAGGGCCACATTAACCCACAAGGGGGTTCCAAGGCAAAAAAACAAACAAACAAACAAACGAAAAAACCAGCTGTGGACCCTGATTCAAACCCTCCATCTCCAGTTCAGTTTAATTATAGTCATTAAATGGAAATGAAGTTTAAAATGTGCGCTATGTTTGAATCATAAGATGTGGAAGAAACGCAGCACCATTTATCATTTCACGCCATATTGCCAAACAAACATACAATCAATCAGATAACTACCAACTAACACCACAGCAGCTGAAACCTTTTCCTTCATCCAGCTTTGCTGTGCATGGGAAGTCAAATTTTAGATGAAATGACTTGAAGAGATGATGTTTGTTTTACTCCTGTCTACCTAGTTGAACAATGTCCCGCCTCAGTGAATGAGATTCTTTTTAACCCACTGTAGCGGCTGAATTTAATTACTTCACTTTAATTAAGTCACTGTTCTTTGTTTGCTAACAAAGAAAGCAGATGTTGGCAATTATCTAGCAGGACAAAGTGATGACAGACATTTCCTTATTGTTCTTTATTAGTGTTTCTCTTGTAAGGTAGAGACGCTCCTCTTGGTTACAATAATGAATGAATTCCGTAAAAGAGCATTCCTACAGCTTCTGCTTGCATCAGATAATTAACAACAAATCATGTGCTACTGACAGGGCTGCCAGTCATTTGCTCCACGCACAGCATTATTATTTCTTGTTGTGTGTTAAGTTTGCATTCTTGTTGTGGGGTGCCACTGGAGTTTGAATCTCTGATGTTGTGTAAAGTTAAAAAGTTTTATATGTGAGATTTTGAACATAAATGTAGCATTCATGTAGCAGCTAGTGACCATTTGGTATGTAAGGATGTAGTGGAGTCCTTAACAGGAGTCACACTCTGTCTCTGTGTGCGCTGCAGTCTAAGCTTCTCTGCTTTATGTTTTGCCAGCCGATCCTGCCGTGTGCCCATGTTAGTGCATGTGAATCGCTCCCATTGAAACTGTTGGCCCTGTATACAGACTCAGAGTGGAAACTGAAACTGAAAGTGCAGTCCAGTGTTTAGCAGATGTTGGGGTAGTGGTGGCAGTTAAGGCTTTGGACTACTGATCAGAAAGTCAGGTGTCAAACCTGTCTGCTCCAGGGGTGCCGTTGTGGGGTTGGCCCTGCCCTCTGAGCCCAACTTCCTACCATGCTATGATATGATAAGACTGCAGTTTGTTGTGTAAAGGCAACAAGTAGTTTCTATTTAACCACTGATCTACTGCTCCCCTCAATGGATAAAGGGTTAAAGGGTTAAAACGGGTATCTAGACACTGTTAACAAACTATGGATAGTTAGAATAAAACAGTAGAAAACGCTGATAGTAATAAAGGGTTGAAAGGTACAGATAATTGGCTAAAATAGTTATTAGTAGGCTAATAGCTAAACTAGTTCACTAAACGTTATGCATAAAGATTTGAAATAGAGAGCTAAAAGTAATGAGAAGGTGGTTGAGATAGTAAGCTTCAAGAAAGAAACTGGTTAAAATAGCTTATGAATACATGGTTGAAACTTCCAGCCCATGAAAATGGTAATATAGTCTAAGTGCAGACTTCACCAAATCAACCTAAACATTGACTTTTAAACTGTGTGAACATATTACCATATCTATATCCAGTGTCATATATAATGTGTGGTGTTTGTCCAGGACGCTGAGGGGACACACAACTTTAAGTAATTAAGGTCACCTGAACTAAAATGAGTGAACCTGAGATTCTTATCCTCCTCCACAGTATGGCTACCCACCTGATCGACGATCCATCGCAGCCGGTGTCCCTCCTCAAACCATCACCCCACAGTCGCTGCAAGGCAAGACGGTGAGTCATGCTGCAAGCCCTCTCCCTCGACACACTCACAGCCTATTCTGTGTCCCCGCTTTCAGTAAAGTCTAAGACATGAAGAAAAAAATGTCTGCTGTCCATCCCTTAATCCCACACACAGCTTACATGTCCTTCGCAGTGGCAATTTGTTGTTAGTTGCCTGTTATTACAGCTTTTTCCACACTTCCCAGTGGGACCACTGTAATTATTGAAGATGCCATTATCTCTTAATGACACTGCGTGTACACACACTGTAGGAGCACATGTGCAAATGTCTTTGCTCTCAAGATTGAGAACCCATGTTTCTCTGAGAAGCAGGTTGTGAGTGGCCTGGCAGATTGATGAAAAGAATGTGTTCAGTCACTTTTCATGGCTTTTTGTAGTTTACTGCTTTGGCACAATGGCTGTGTTATTTCACTGCAGTACAAATGATGAAAAGAGTGTGTGTGTGTGTGTGTGTGTGTGTGTGTGTGTGTGTTTTGTAAGTGTCTGCAGGTGTTTCAGTCCATATATGAATGAGTGATAAATCAAACTGCTGCAGACAGTGGCTAACTCATGAGGTCAAGAAGAGGCAGCCACGTTTTCAGAAACGTCTTTCCTCTGATTGACATATTATATTTATTTTGTCCAGATGCAGCACATTTTCTAGTTGACTTGACAACATGTCAAATGGAGCAACATTTTAGGATTTGGAGTGTAACAGCAGCTTCCTGGCCTCCAGTTAGGACAGAGAAATGACCTGGATCTTATGCCCATTCTGTGCTATAACTGGCTCAGCAAGGCAGCAGAGTTAAATAAAATCAAGATAAGAAAATACATGTACGTGTCCATACAGCTATATTACTGCCCTAATTCTTTATTTTATGTCAGTGTAAAAATTGCATCTCACTGATTTCCTTCTGTCCATTTGTAGGAAAATTCTTTTATGTGAAAGCAATAGCAATTGATTTTTTTGACCTTTGATTGAGTTGTTCTGTTGCCTGAGACCAAAAATAATCAATTAATGACACTTTAAAGTGTGTCAAACAAGGATTTGCATTGCTCACATTGTCTTACATGTCTCTTATTCTATAATATCTATCTGAAACCTTTCACTCAGGCTTCCTTAGTTAGTCTTAAGCTCCCTTTTAATCATGGACACTCCACAGTAATCATTTGTTGGAATAGCTGTCAGAGCTGTCCAGCGTTACATGCCATGGTTTCTGTAAATACTTTGTTGGACTGGAAACAAGGTGAAAGACGTGGCTGCTGTAAGCAGAGCCTTTCAACATAAACAAGGTTGTCATCTGCATATAGCATCACTCCAAATCTACCATTACAACTGTCTTTATGTAACTATCATTCTGTTGTAGCAAACCAGCATTGTAGAGAAAGAAATCCATTGTAGTGGTTCCTTCTTCTCCTCTGTGTGTTGCTCTGTGCAGCCCGAGGAGCTGACACTGCTGCTGATCAAGCTCCGCCGGCAGCAGGCGGAGCTCAACAGCCTGCGGGAGCACACAGTAGCTCAGCTAATGACCCTGGGTTTGGAGGGCCCCAACGCCAAGGTCAGCAATGAGTGTATACATGTGGGTGTGCATGCACGCGTTTGTGCTTTCCAAGCCACCTGGTCAAAACCCCATATTCTGTGTTTGTGAGTCTGGAAGTGGAGGGTCCTGGTGTGGCACGGTTGTCTCCAAGTTAAATTGAATTTGGTGTGTTCTAAAGATTCTGTGAGCAAAAGAAAATAAACTCACAACTAGGCAAGTCTAATTTTGGTTTAAAGTGAAATACTTCCATTAATGCTGATATCATTTCAATCTCAACTGTTAGATTTTATTTCAGTGTGTAAAACACTCAGCCTCAGCTTGTGTTCACTGTTAGCTGATGCTACCATGCTAAACTTGGGTAGTGAACACATTAGCTGTGAAATATGTTTACGTTGTCATTGTGAACATATGAGCATTCTGACATTTATCTCCATGCATGTCTGTGCCTCCACATTAGAAGGAGTCTCTGTTATTCAACTACATGCATAAAGATCCACTGAAAACAATAAAGATCTGACAGAAGCCATTATAGTTGAATGCAAAGTGCTTCTAGCTGCAGTTTATCAAATGGGCTGGAACCTACAGCAGCAACCACAATGGACCATGGTCCCTGGTAGGAAGCCGGTGAGAGGCCCTCCTGGGACTAGCTGTCATATAATGTGCTTAACACAGTGGTTTGCTGACATCATCTGGAACATGGAGATTTCTGTCTTCTTCATCCTAAAGGTAGCAGTTAAGCTGACACAGAGAGCAGCATTATATCAATGTATGATGTGTTTTAAGAGACATTTTATTATTTCTGAGACAGAAAACATAATAAAGGACAGTAAACTCAACCCTACAAAACATTTAGAAGCCAGCTTGAGGCGCCATCTTATAAATACAGAATCACATAAAACCATTTGCAGGCTATATTTTAGGATGTTTTTGTTCAACCTCATATTTTTCTGTGTAAACACACCAAATGCAGTTTCCCTTTGGAGAACTGTTCTGGGATTAACAACTGATGGGTGTTTATTTTGGTTGCTGAGAATTGTTGCATCAGTTTACATGCTTCCTGTTGCTCCCCTGTGTGTGTGTGTGTGTGTGTGTGTCTTGCATTTGCAAGAGGGCACTACTGTCCATGCATGGCAGCTTGGGGTTTCTGTGAGCTCAGAGTGCATGGATGCATCGGAGCTGATGCATCAAACAACGTGGCGCTTGTCTGTTTTCGATTCGCCATGCATTGTGAATACTGATTTGTATGCTGTGTTTTTATTACATTAATTTCTTTACTAACCAGTGGATTTTAATTAATATATTTGTTCATTGGAAGAGACCCAGAAAGTAATGTTGTAATGCATGTGCAGTAGGTGTGCAGCAGGCCTGATACTCCTGATATTCCAATGCAGACTTGCAGTGTAGCACGTGTTTGTGTGTTTTTTTTTTGTTTTTTTTTTAACAGATTGTATGAAGGTTGGTAAACTGTATGATTCATTTTGAAGGATATGCTGAACAATATGCATGAGGAGGCATGCTTTTGGAGCTGGACAGAATTTCGTGCAGATTTAAAACCATATTATGATGTAAGACGGTTGCTTAAATGTTTGTCCAGCTGCATTGCATTAGTCATACCTGTGAAGCTACACAAAATATCCCTCTATCATTTTACATCATATCCACAGTATCAGTAGGAGCTTCTTAGCTGTAAACATGGACCAAGAGTTTTCCAAAATTCACCTGCATTCCTGAACTGTCCTTTGCTTCTTATGCTCATCAGTCACAACTAAAGTCTCGCTTTGCTGGAAACACACTTTGTGCATCGTCTGTGTCGTCATCTGACAGGTTCATACTGGACAATCGATATTTAAAGAACAAATAAGTGTAAAAGATCTCGTGCACTTTCACCCATCAACCATTGTGAACCTAGAATTATTTGTTTCTTCGTTGTCATCATGGCTACTAGTGCATGGTGACAGTTAGAAGAGGTTCGCGGTAGGTTCAGACTGTTTCCTGTCTTCACTCTCTCTGCCTGCTCTTTTTATTATCTCCTCCTTCCTGCTTTATCGCTGCCTTTTTCCTTCCCTTCCTCAACAACACAACTTCACTTTTCCTGATTCTTCTCTTCCTTCTTCTGTGGCTACTGCAGACTGATGTTCTCTCTCATCACCTCCAGAGGAACCTTATTTACCTGGATAGCCAGGTGAGGACATCTGAGCTCATCTCTCTCCGTCTCATCCTGCTGCTCCAAAATATATATAGCATCTCAACTAAGCAATCAGTTTTTTAACTTTAGTTTTCATTTTCTAAAACTGATGGGGTTTTTTTAAACAGTGAACTGAACACTCGATGATGACGGTTTATAGCCTCTTATATTATATTATATTATATTATATTATATTATATTATATTATATGTTCAGCTTTTTTCTTTATGTCTTTTCCTGTTTACTCATAAACTTTAAATTACATTAGCTTAAGCTACTCAACTAGCTTCCTGTTAGTAACAGTAACATACCTTTTGAGGGCTTATCATTTACTGACATTTCCAGTACTGATAATTGACCTCATTGTTGCTGACCATCTGTTATTCAAATACATTTTAAACAGGATCATTTTTATGTTGCTATGAAGTCAGATTTTAAAAGTGCTCACAATGCTGCTCGTCTAAAGAATCTCTGTCTCCAGTGAGACAAACACTGACATTCAGAACAGTGGATGTGGTTGCAGGTGGAACACAAATTCTGACCTCAGAATTATCCATTTCAAATAAGATACAAACCTGCAATTAGATTTCCACAGTGCACTGATAGATGGAAGTCAATGTCTGTCTGGAAGATGGCAGGTCAGTCTCATAGCTTCTTCATGAATAGATCGGTAGTTAGCTGTTACAGCAGGGCTGTTGTACTTTAGGAAGCAGTCACTCCCTTTGCGTCGTGCTTTGAGTTGTATTAAACACACCTCAGGGCCCTTTTTTGTATTTAAACCAGTGCAGCAGCAGCACTCAACCTCTCTGATTGCTTGCAAATGTCAGCCTTGTACTCTCCAGACGAGAACAGCTCAAGAAACAAACTGAGGAAAGTGCTGTGAAGTAAATGTAAATGTCACAATTCTATTTACATTGAGGTTTTGTTTGAAAAAGAGATAACAGTAGGAACTCACTTTCCAGTATGGTAAAGGTTAAACAAGTCATTTAATTTCGACAGAAGTGTTCGTGGATGTCTCCACTGGAATCTCATTAGCATCGTCATGTAGCATGCTCAGGCTGCTAGGCTAATTGCAAGAAAAGCGTAACTCGTCGACAGTTCACAGCGCTCATACCCTGATCATGGCAGACATCTAAATGTGCTGTTTATTTTTGGCCTGTAGGTTAGCACTCGCCTTCCCACAGTTCCTGCATAATTGAATTGGCTGCTTGGCCCTGAAAAGGTCGTGTGCTTCAGGATGAGACAGGCTGTGTAGGAGGGAGTGGCTCACACTTCAGACGCTGATTGAAAAAGATTGTTTGTTTTTCCTCCTCAAGAGGTTCAGCTCAAAGTTTTAATCCTCAGTTATCTGGGCTCATGCACAATACATCAGAGGTAGTGGAACAATCCACACTGACAGTTTGAAGACAGCAAAAAGTTGTTTTCCAAGTCTTACTCTCTTTATAACAAATTCCAAATTCTGTTTTTTTCATTTTAATAAATAAACACACTGCTAACTTTCAGTCAGCTTTTTCTTTAAATGTATAGTTTTATGCGTGGACAGCTGCCTTTCAGAGGTCTCAGTGCCACAGCTTTGACCATCAGTTCTAACAGTTATGCTATTCACCAAAGCAGATATCCAGACATGCCAACATTACAATAAAATATGTCCAACAGAAAAATGAGCCGACAGGTTGTAAACAAGTAAACACGTAGCCAGATCAGTTACATCCCATTTGAAGAGAAAATCTAAGTCGGCACATCTCAAATGTCAGGAAAACCACAAGTGGGTACAACTACAGTAAATACAGCAGCAAAAGCTGAACCCAAAGAAGTGTGTCTGCTCATGGTTTTGTCGCCCCATAGGACCTATTCTGAGCTATGCTGCTTCAGTGAGTGTAAAAGATTGATTTATAATCAAATCAATTGCCAGAACTAAAAAAATGCAGCCTGCAAGATTAAAATAACCTATAATTAGGTTTTTCTTATTATTAATATTTGTCTAGTACGTGCTTGAAACTCAGTTCACAGAAGTTTGTGTTTGTCTTTGTACTTTCTGGGTGAAAGTTTTGGAAATTATGATATATTTTAAGCCTTAACTAAATGAAAATGTAACTTTATATGAGTCCTATTGTAAATCAGCAGTACCTTGAGCCATGTAGACTTAAGATGAATCATCCTGAACACATTTGGGATCTTGGAAAAGGTGAATCATCAGCATTTGGTTCAAACTTGTGAAAATATTGCCATTTTCTTGGATATCAGTAATGAAACCATGTGTGATCCCTCTAGCAAGCACTGACAGTTGTGTTGTTACACCATTGTATCCTCTTTCTCCTTGGCGCTCCGCTAGACGAAGGAGAATGAGCCTCTAATCTTCATGATTCACACTATGATCGAGAACTCGGCACCAAGGCCCCAACTCTACCAGCAAGTAAGGTCTTTGGCAGGTTCTGGCTTGGGTCAGTGTGAAGGCAGTCCATTTGTCTTTTGACAGAGTTGTCACTGTTGCTGGGTAGAAACCTCGTCATGGAATTTTCACTTCATCCATTCAGGTTTCCCAAGGTTTTCATCAGTTATCAGCATGGATACCATCCCGTATGACTCAAAACATACGAGCACCAAAGTTAGATTTGTGTGGTTTTTGCTCAGCAGCAGTGAACAAGTCCCCCATCTAACTGTACTTCAATTGAAGAGTTCCTTCTCAAATTGAAACATTTAGACTTTAGAAACATGCTTACACCATTGATAATGTAAGACAAACTCCAAGTTGGTTGGGGTTTGTTTTCCCAAAAGAGTCGTCTCAGTTCTTTCTAACAGAACTCTTTAATTTGAAGTTAGCTGAAGTGGAGCAGAGTCAAGCCAGACCTTTGCCCTGGTAGCCCAGTACTTGTGTATCCACGTCTTCCCCTCCACCATCAACCTCTTGTTTCACCGCTTTGGATGCAGTCAGTCCGTCCATCAGCCAGTCGTTGCTCCCAGCGCTCCTTCCCAGACGTCATCACAGCAGTACCTGAAGTTTATATGAAGCTTGTTTTGGTTTCGACACATCTCATTCCATTGTTTTCATTTCTTAAACTGAAGTGACCTGAAATGAGCATGGCTCATGGGTCACTGCCCCACAGCCATGGGACTTTCCTCACCGTCTGTCTTCATACAGCACTGTTCTTTGTTGGATATCACTTTGGAAATGCTAACACGTTTGTCCTAAAAGGGTCGTTTTCAGAGTGTCTGTGGCTCTGCATTAAAAAATGACGATTTCTTCCATTTTTGAAAGAGAAATTCAACAGTTTAGAAAAATTAGATTCTGATTACTTTCCAAGAGTTACGGGAGTAAGGACATGGTTAGCCCAGCATGGCACGAAGACTGGAAGCAGCAGGAAACAGCCAGACTAAGCTGGGAAAAAAGTAGCCCCTAAAGCTACTGAATTTAAGAATGATGATGATGAACAATGTTTTGTTCCACGATTCTAGCTCAGGTTTCTAGAAACACTGAGTGAGCCTAAGGTTTAGTTAAAGTCTCTGTAAAGGTGCAGTCATTTTAAACATGGGAACAGAAAAATGCAGTCGCTGCATCAACTACAGTTTTCAAGAAATAGTTCTGACACATCCAGACTTCCCTTGAAACCACAGATTGTCCTTAATCGTCTCTGAAAGTGTTGTTGGGTGTGTCTTTGAACATTGGACAGAGCCAGCCTTGCTCTTTTGCTTCCAGTCTTCTACTCAGCTACACTGACCACCTCCTGACTCCAGCTCTGTACTTGAACACTTGTACTTATTCAAAAAACTCAGCTTTAAAATGTTTCCAGTGAAATAAAATAAAGCATTCAACCACATCTTTATTCAGCCTATATTATCGTTTCTACATATGCATCTAAGGCGGTTTGAACTCTTGTCATAGGTCTCCTGCGATGCATTTATTCATGACTTCCGAGAAATGCGAGCAGTATGTTGAAGGGCTTCAAACAGTGCTTTTAGAAGTACAAGGTCCCACTTTAATGCAGCTTCTGGATTCCCTCTGTGTGGGTTTGTACCATCCTCTCTCTGCTGTATTTCCTGGAACAGAACATAATAATGTGTATTGTGAAATTCAGTCAAGGGGGAATTGTCAGTGGATTTTAGCACTTTTCTTCAGACCGCTAAGATTTTTCTGCTGTCTGCCCTCATCTATCACTTATTTCCTGAGCTGCTTTTCTTTTCTCCCCTACCTTGTTTTAGAAGGATGAAGCAGAAGGGTGCATTAGTGGCTGCAGTGTAGTTTACGTTTGTCCTATGTGAGACGGCTGTTCTGTTATATAACACTGCTGCAAATGAGAGTTTTAAGTCAGCGTTTTTGAGTGGCGGTGCATTTAATGGACAAATACAATTGTGGCAGAGCCCTTTTTTGTTTTATCTTCCAATGCCTTTGTGTTGGCATTTTACAGACCACCCACAGTAACATGTCCTGAATTAGCAAGCAGCTCATATGAGAGAACAGATATGAGAAAAATATTCTCCCAATATGTTTGATTAGCCGAAGACACAAAATAAACTTTGGAATATTGAGCAAGACATCAAGATTTCGGTTAAAATAGAAGCCCTTCATTGTCATTATTATATCAAACACTTATGGGTGAGAGATATGTTGACTTTCAGTTTTAATCAAGAGACAGTCAGCAGCTCTTTGTCATCGTTGTTACCAAACTAAACAGGTTAGAAATGCCCATGGTTGAAAGAAACCTGGACTGTTGGTTTGAGTGTACAAACAAGCAGCAATCTACACCTTTAAACGTCAGTGTTTTGTCCACCCATCCATCCACCCTGACCTCCTCCCGATGTTCACTTTGGCTTGATTTCCAACTTTGCTTCTGTTAAAATACTTCAGTTGTACTTAAGTTCTGAAAATGGACGAGGGAACAGTTTGGGGCGTAATGTCATCTTCATTGGCATGCACCTGTCTTCTCAGGCTACACCTCCCTCTGTCATCCTCTACATACTAATTTTCATCCACAGCATCCCTGGTGACACCTGGGTAAACAGCTTCAAGGGAAATTAAGCAGAATAAATGAATATGTGCAGAGCACTCATCCATTCATCCCCTCACTCTCTTACTCTGGAAGGAACAGCAAAGGGTTTAGTATATTATGAAGAGTTTCTTTCCACAGTCTCCAACAGTTGGGCAAAAATGACCTGAGGTCTTGACCAAACACAGCTGATATGTTAAGTGTGAATAAATTATGGTATTTTAAGAAAATAGCAGAATAGTCAAACCTTTTGTGAGCTGTGAGGGACGGCAACCTAAATGCTTTGAAAAAATTAAGAACAAAAGATGAGTCATGAGGTTTAGCTCTCAGGTCATTTTTTGCCTCAACTCTTCATGGCCGGGGCTCTGCCCTCCATCCTGACAGACGTGTTGTTGTCGCCCCCTGCTGGCCGACTCTGACTCTGCCTCGTCTTTTCAGATCAGCCCAGACGACTACAAAGACGGCTCCGTCGTCCCGCGCACAGAGGAGGCTGACATAGACGTAAGACCGGCACAGCTCTCAGTGAAACGTGTAACGAGTTTCAGAGAAAGTTTAGTTAATGTGTGTCCATGTGTGTGCATGTGTGTCAGACCAAGCTAAGCAGACTGTGTGAGCAGGACAAGACGGTGAGGATGCAGGAGGAGAAACTGAAGCAGCTACACAGAGAGAAGGTACAGCTGTCCCTGTGTGTGTTCATGTTGTTGTCTTTGCCGAGGCTCAGCTGTACAATAAAAAAGTATTTGTGTGTGTTGTGTGGCAGCACACACTGGAAACAGCCCTGCTGTCTGCCAGTCAGGAGCTGAGTGAACAGAGCGGCTCGAATGCTGCAGCCACACAGAGTCTGGTCCAGCAGAGAGACGTGCTGCAGAACGGCCTGCTCAGCACCTGCAGAGAGCTGTCCAGAGTCAACACTGTGAGCACACCCACACCCAGCCCAACACACACCGCTGCATCTAGTGATAGAAAACCACCACAGGGGCACTTTGTATGAGATTTGGTCATATGTGTGGTGAAGGAACTGCTTCTGAGCCTGTATTCACCTCAGAGCAGGAAGTCACCTCCACACTAGTTTATGTCTGTGGAAGCCCAATAAACAAACATAAAAAATTGGTCATGTTAAAAAAAATCTTTTAAGTAGTTCTTATCATTTGACATACTTATTCAAGAATTTGACCTGCCTTGAATACACTTTGAAGACATATGTGACTTTTCTGTCAGTTGTATGTTGTCAAGATTTTACAGTCACAGAAACAAAACCAGTGTGCAGCACAGAAGCACTTTTGTGATGAAGTGTTCCCCGGTGCTCTGCCAATGCTTGTTTCCAGAGAAAACCTCTATATACGCTTCTCTCTACTCTACTTTCATTTACTACATGCTGTATTGAAAGCATTTTATCTTTCACATTGCTGGTGTCCAGTCAGACGCAGCTCTGCACACATTTCTCATGTGAAAAAAGGTGTTCATTGATATCAAAGAGCTTGTTAGAAGATACAGGTTTGGCAAAAAAGAAAATATTATTGAATTGGCTTTGTGCAGGATTCCAGAGAACGAACATGTTCTCTGAGTAAAACCTGAGGTGATAGCAACGTCATGACAACAAGGTGGCGGTGAGCCTTTGGGTCTGTCACCACCAACACTTCTTTGCAGTAAAATGCCAAACTGATTGTTCTCACGACCCAGGTTATCATCACTTTTAGCTGCTGGTATGTTTGGTCACTTTTATAGCAAGCAAGCAAAATTTTATTTGTGTGACACATTTTATTCAAAAACAGATTCGTTGTGCAGAAAACCCAGTTGTAATCCTTGGAACAACCAGAGGCTGTCATGTTCATAATATTAATTGAAGTATATATAAACTATATATAGTAGAAAATGAATGTACTGTTATTGTAGGTATATTTTTAGGATGATGAAATCAGCTTTGGTTAGGCCAGTGGTTAGGCTGGTAGAAAATAAGGTCAGAATCAAAAACAACAGCCACATTTTTGCCTCCAGTAAAATAAGGAATTTTGTCTTCGTTTATCTGCAAGAGATTGTGGAACCTCCAGTTTCTTTACAGTGACACATTCAGCAAACCATTTAACAGAGCGTTAAAGCGTTTAGAGGGGAGGCCGTTGTTAACAGAAATAAGACTCAGAATGTTCCATCAACATGTTTCTTTCATCTGTAAAACACTGAGAAATAGAAGGTAGAAAAGACGATAGAAGATAGAAGTTTGGGTACACACACACGCACACACACACACACACACACACTCACAGATTGACCCCGTTGTTGGCTGGTGTCCTGGTTTCAGGAGCTAGAGCGCTCCTGGAGGGAGTACGACCGGCTGGAGGCAGATGTCACTTTGGCCAAGACCAACCTACTGGAGCAGCTGGAGGCCCTGGGCAGCCCACAGGTAACACACACACACACACACACACACACACACAGTTTAAGGTGATTAGGTTTTAACAGCATATGTGCTTGTGTGTGTGTGTGTGTGTCCTCAGACAGAGCCTCCAAGTCAGCGGCACATCCAGATCCAGAAGGAGCTGTGGAGGATTCAGGACGTGATGGAAGCTCTGTCCAAAAATAAACCACAGCGGAGCACAGACGGCAGTGAGAGCCTCAAACTACACTTCAATGAGTCGCATTCTCAGATTCATTTCACAAGTTCCTGTTGTGATGTACAGTGAGCTGGTCCTGTGCCTTACCTCTCCGTGTCTGTTTACGGACACCACAGTACCACCATGTGTCTGACTGCAGTGAAGCAGTCAGCTCAGCTCTGAATCATTTCTACAAAGGTGTTTTCAGTGCATCAAGGAGATGTTGGAAAGCTGAGGATTAAAAATTCTGGAAAGGATGTGGGCTGTTATATTCTGTGTGATTCTGAAACACTTGAAAAGTGACCTGGCACACGTTTAGAAACATGGCCTGAGCACATGACAGCAGATGGTTTTACAGGTGTCTTTTTCTCATGTCAACATGTCAGTTTCATTTGGTTTCTCTCCACATTTCCTGTGTTCAGCAGATTTTCCGGGCTCCAAACCGCTGTCCAGTCAACAGAAAAATGAGGTGAGGCAGCGATCCAGCCCACATTACACCGCTCACACTCTCAGATGATTCAGTCAGCCTCACAAGTCCTTTTTGAAGACAGAATGATTTTGTAACTTGGTTAGTGAAATCACCATGGATTTAATTACATGTGCCTCCACCAAAATCTTAGATTCACTTGTTTGCGAGCTGACAATTTGTTTGCTGAAGAGTTAGCATTAAGCACATGGTCACATCACTCAACAGGAACATACGGAGGATTTCCTGCACGTTTTCTCTGCACAGGTGGATATTTTTGTTCTGTATCCTTATGTACACTGTTGCAGTGTTTTCTACAAAGCACATCAGACCTGCTTGGATCAGTTTTCTTCATACGGTGCAGCCAGTGGGTCCTATTAGATTCAGTGTGCTGAATCTTGAAACTTGTAACTACCAGTGACCTGTTGTTGCCAAATGACACTGCATGGAGTTGGTGATGCAGTTGCGAGCAGGGACTGAAAATCCTTGTGGGTGTGTTCATGATTTGTCCAACGCTCCAGACTTTAGCGTGTCTGTTTATGGCCACTTATGGCTTTCTGTTTTGATTTTTGAAAAGCGTACTTAGTAGGACCGGACTCCCACAGTGTGATCAGACTGAAGAGGCAGCTAATTTTGTCCTTACTGACTGGGCTCACAGGCCACAACTTTATCATTTTGGTTCACAGTCTCAGCAGGCAACTCTTTACAAAAGAAAATCTCTAATAATCCCACTGAGCACTGCTCGACACCAAAGAGCAGATAAATACCATAAACAGTAGAACATAGCATTTAATGATAAACACAAAGAACATTTCTCTCAGGACGTGGAGTGGTTTCAGCGGATAGACCTAACTTCCAGAGTTATAGGACAAAGTCTTACGTGTTAGAGGCCAAGTATTGCTACAACGGTTTTAGCATGTTTGAAAAAAACAAACAAGCAAGCTGCAGGGAACATTAACTTTATGTCACCATCTTTGAATGACAAAATCCTGTCACTAAAACATTTTCCAGGCAACAATGTTACTGTGAATCTAAAAGACACTAACCGTGATTCCAAATGGAGGATAATGTTGCCCTGTGTCTGAGTTAAGTGTCAGCTACAACAATAAAACCACCTCCTTCATTAGATTAGATTCAAATTTACTGTCATTGCACAGACATACAAGTATAAGACAACAAAATGCAGTTCAGCAGCTAAACAGAAGTGCAGAAGGTGCTGTACAGTGCATTACATAGTATGGTATGTACAGTATGTTACCGTGTAAACAGTATGGACATACTAATATACAGATGTGGATACCATGTAAAAAACAGGATCTAAATCTGAAAGTAGAGTAGAGTCAGGGACGGTGCAGAGTTAGGAAGGTGTTTCTGAGCACGTTGGTCCTGGAACGGAGATCTGTGTAGCACCTCCCAGAGGGCAGGAGGGCAAACAGACTGTCTGGGGTGGGAGGTGTCCCTGACGATGATATGTCCGTCCCCGTTGTGAGGGCATGGACACTGAATCTCTGGGGGTGTCCTGGGATGTACCACAGGGGTCTACGTGGATCTGGCTTGTTCCAGCACGTCTCACGTTGTTCAGCTTCATCTGTCAGGGGTTTAAACATGGTCGCTGATCAGTGAATGTCAGTGTTTGGAGCTGTACTACCCCCAAGTGGCCAAAACACCGCTAGACGTGAATAGAATCTGAAACATTCACAACACGTATTGAAGCATCTTGACTTCAGTTTGCAGTCTACCTGCCAGCTCAGGTAAACATACACGTTTGCATTGAAATGTATCTGAAGTTTGTTCAGTCTGAACACACTGTTCAAAGTTCTGGACTTCACCAACAAGGAGGCTGTCGACAACGTGAAGCTTGTAGCTGATGACAGTAAATATCGTCTGTTTGCTTGGAATGAGACTCGCTGTGTTCACTGTCAACAGGCAGTGACGATGCTGCCACTCAGTCCTCCCAAGGAGGGCAACAATGTGCCCCCCCGCCCGCCCCTCCCCCAGTACTACGACTCCTCAGAGCGCCCCCCTCACGTGCCCCCCCACCACTCACACCCCGGCGGCCGACTGCCCCCCCACACTCACCGCCCTGAAGACCGCAAGGCAGGCTCCAGGAACGGAGCGCACAGTGTAAGAACTGCTGAAAGCCATCATGCCCCCTCCCCCCCACATCTGCCCTCTCCGACCGCCATCCATCAGCCCCTGAACCACTGCATCTGAGCTCCTCATTCTACAGGACTCTGTCTACACACAACCATCTTCACATTCACTTTAATCATTTTCACCTCCTCAGCTCCGCTTAGCTCATCTCAGAGTCATTGTTTTCCTCTCCTACAGCCCATGCTCCATCCAGTCGCCCCGTCACTCACACTGACCGATCCTGGTCTGTATCAGGGATATGTTTCTGGAGTTTCATTGTTTTGAGGGTGATGCTTTGTTGTGTGGGGCTACACTTGTTTTTTCTAAAGCACATGAACAGCTGACAGTTACATACATAAGTATTCACCCAGCGTCTGCCATAAGGAATGATCCAAATCATCAGCGTTAAGGGTTATGCTAAGAAATGCTCACATAAGCTGGTAAGTTATTGTATAGATCTAGGAAAGAAAACAAAGAACCACTGATAAACCCAGTTTTTTTCTTCAACATGCAGGCTGCAGAAGATTCAATTTATTTTGGGGATTGTGTTAAACTTTGTTCAAACTTGTTCAATCTTGTTTTGTTTTTTTTTTAAATACTAGTATTTGGTGCTTGTTTAGGGTTCATTCAGTTCAGTTTTATTTGTACAGTGCAAAGTCAAACTTCTTTGCCATCTAAAAGCAGTTCACATAGTAGAGTTCAGATCTGACGGTGTCAGAGAGAGAAGCCACTGATTTCAGTTGAGCAGCACTTTTGCCACAGTAGAGAGGAAAAGCTTTTCCACAGTCGTGACTTGCCTTCCCCTTGTCCTCACAGCAAGCTCCAGACTACCGGCTGTATAAGAGCGAGCCCGAGTTGACGACGGTGAAGGAGGAAGTGGACGAGGCCAACGGGGAGGACAAGGACAAGGCCGAGACGTCTTCTGAGAGTAAGGACACTTCAGCCTCCAAAGGTACATCTAGACTTACATCACATGAATATCTTACACATAGTCTGTGTTGGCTGGTTCAGCCTTCATGTCATATTTACTGTTGCCCAAATACGGTTCCCTTACCAGGACCTATGAGCATCCACATGTCTGTTTGTCAGTGCACCCTGCTGGGATATAAGAAGCTGAAATTTAATATAAAAAAAACAAAGAAACTTCTGAACACATTGTGGACTATAAACCTGTACAATGATTTCCATCGGCGTGGTTGTCAGATCAGAAGTTCACAAATCCTTCCAACAGTGGGCTAAGGTGGGTACTTCTGGATGAAAAAGACTGATTTTAAAAGAAGGGAAACTCAGTTTATGCAAATACATACAAGCATGTGTCCGCTACATAGTATGCTTGTGTTCAGAATAGCTCAGAACAGTTGTGGCCAGTCCATCCATCACACCACGAGGACAGCACCATGTCTGTCTTTTAGCCTCCTGTCTCTCGTAAGACACAAAAGTTATATACGAGTACACGTGGCTACTCGTCTTCTTGCCATGAAAATCGTGGCGTCAGTAGCTGCCCTTCGTGACGGTACTCTGGATACGTGACAGCCATCTTCCGTACACTCTACACCTTTTGGTTCAGGCTACTTTTTGCCTGATATTTTTAGTCTGAACCAATTATTTGTCTTAAATTTTCCTTAAAGACAACAAGATAACTGCAACATTTATCTCAGTGGCTACTACTTTCCAGAGTTGACTGAGAGACAATTGTTGGGAAAGATTACTCCTGCAAAATCAAATCCAATTTATTATCATGTTGCTGTACATACACAGCAGTACAGGCAAGATGAGAGTTTCTTCAGGATCCAATAACTGAAAGCAATTTAAATTAAGAAGTGTTTGCATATCTGGATCAGCAGTTCAGCGTTCTGACAGCTGGTGGAATGAAGCTTTTGATCAGTCTGGAGGTTCTTCCTTGAACGCTCCGGAAACATTTGCCTGAAGGCAGCAGTTCAAACAGTTGATGGAAATTATTGTAGATTTGGAAATCTTTCAGAAAACCAGACTGATGAGCCAAAACAAAATGTTTCACTGGAGTCCTTGTATCACAAACGTTTATTACCACAAGTGCATAGTTTGCTTGATCCATAGTCAGAGAGGCTGCGATTAATTATTAGACCCAGATCAAACAAATACTGAAATCTTTTTAGACAGGTCCAGGCTTCTCAAAACCATTTATCCAACATGTTCCTCCATCTGCATTCTAAATGTCTCAGGGCTTCATTTTTATTCCCCTGACATTTAGCATTTAGAGCATGGATTCTATTAAAAAAAAAAAAAAAGGTTCTGCAAAGTGAAACTAACTGAAATTCCCTTAAACCTGCAGTCTTTCTATCAGCCAGCAGAGGGAGACTGCTCTGGCTGCAAAAAGAAATCAGATAATATGGAAGTCTGTAAGAAAATGACCCAACTTCTGCCTTCATCTGTTACCTCAATAAACACTTTCCTAATGAGTTTGTGGTCTCAATCCCTAGTTTCTAGTCTCCTTCAGTACAGCTTTATGTTCATTGAGTAAATCATGGCCACATTTAAAGGAAAACAGACAATATAGCCGGATATGTTTTTTGGAGCAGCTACCATGTGACCTTCTGTCGCTATCATATCTCAGCGTGCATCGCCTACAGATTCACCAGTCAGATCCAAAGCTTTCCCATTACAGCCACTTTGAAAGCTCATCAGTCTGCTTTGTTAGTGTCTCTTTCGTATTGTAAACCCGGTGAGCTGAATGTAACGCGAGCTGGATTTCTGCTCTTTAACTCTGTGGACTGGACTTCCAGACGATGTGTCCGTCCTCTCCCAGCCAGGTTCCTCTCGTACTGGGCAGGATTAACAACAACAGCACATCATCAGTAGGGTAAAACTAACCTGTCTCACGACGGTCTAAACCCAGCTCACGTTCCCTATTAGTGGGTGAACAATCCAACACTTGGTGAATTCTGCTTCACAATGATAGGAAGAGCCGACATCTAAGAATCAAAAAGCGACGTCGCTATGAACGCTTGGCCACCACAAGCCAGTTATCCCCTGTGGTAACTTTTCTGACACCTCCTGCAAAATGGCAACAGGCCAATCCCAAGGCTTCACGCCAGTGGTCCACAAACCTACACCACAGTCGCTACGTCCATCTTTTCTATACAGTGTGTGACTGACACTGCTAAACACAGTATAAATATGAAAAACTTGTCATTCAAGTTCTCAAAGAGCAGAAACTATGTCAGTGTTTCAGGTTTTTGTCTGGAAAACACAGTGCAGCTAACAGGGATTCCACCTGCTTTAGTTGCATTGAACCACTAATCAAAGCGAGTCGCTGCCTATAAACAGTAGTCGTGTCCTTGAATGTCTCCAGCATCGGTTTGCGTTCCCTTTATCGTCCTTGTATCGTCTGTGAACTGGAGCGTGGTTAAATGCTGTGCCACAACACAAGCGATTAGCCTGGCTCCAGTGTTTGTTTGCTAATGTGTTCCCTGCCATCTCTCCAACAGTGCCCCCCTACCCCGTGGGCATTGTCCCTCCAAGGACCAAATCTCCCATGAGCCCTCCCGAGTCCTCCACCATCGCCTCCTATGTCACCCTGAGGAAGACCAAGAAACCTGAGTCCAAATCTGTAAGTCTTGCCTTCAGCATCAGGAGAGATCCAAAAATGGAGATGAAATGAACCTATTCCAATCCGTTAATGTGGCAGAAACAGCCTAAAGCAAAGCTGTTGTTGACTTTCTGTGTGGGCACACAATATTTTAAACATTAAATTTGTTCCACTAAGATGGTTTTTCACGTCTTTATCTAATACTGATTCAGGGCGGGTAGTGTTCTTGCTGTTTTTTGCACATATTACATTTTGCAGATGTTGCCTCACTAAAGACTTTCTCCTTTTCCCTTCAGCTTCACCGCCTTTCTGAACATCTCTGAGCTGAAAGTTCTTGTTGAAATCTCTGTCTTGTGTTCTGCGTTTATTTAGCGAACCCAGTGTCTACTATTTCTTATTTCCTTTTGTCTGTGGATAAAAAAAGAACCACTGTGTTTGTAATCTGTCACTCTTTAATCGCCGTTGTTGTAGTGATTGTTTCCACTCTGAGCTAATCTTGCTGCTGCTGCTGCTGCTGGCGTGGAAAACAAACATACGGGGAAAAAAAACCATGTAGGGTCCACATTTAAAGGATTTTCTCTTTATTTACCACAGAGATGATCACATTTTTGAGAAGTATGCTTCTTAATACTGTAAGCCTAAAAATACTAAAGTTACTTGTAGTTGTGTGAGAATATTATTGTATGTAGTAATTAACACATTTGACTGGCAACATAAAGCGTCCGGCTTCAGATGTAGGGAGGAAACTATGAGAAATTGGCTGAAACGGAAACAATAAAAACCCTAATTGGAGCAGGAGGGAGAGTAAAACTTATATTCAGCAGACATAAGTTAAGCAGAAATGAAGAGTCTGCATGACACAAATATTTCACATTAAAAGCCTTCCTTGTCCTCAAAGGTTCTGTGGACCTAGCATTAACAGGAATGTTGCTAAGCTACGATGCGACTGGTAGGTAGGTGAGGCTGACATCAGTGAGATCAATGGACAAACAGTAGAACTGCATCCTCTCCTGTCAAGAAGAGATAATTACGAAGTGAATGAAAAGACATTGAATCACTGTTGCAGGAGCGTGGACATGAACAAGTGCTTACAGACAAAGCTCGGACGTGTTTCCTTGCAGACATGCGGATGTGAAAGCATGAATTGGCCTTCACATGCTTTTATTCTACTTCTTCCTGTTCCTTGCTTACTGAAACTTGACACGTCCTTGTTTACATGCAGTCTTGGTGCGTTCAGTATCATGCACGTTTCCACTGCATCAGTTTCATCAGTGCAAACGTCCTTTCATACTCTGCTACCTCGTACACTCTGCTGCTCTCACTGTCTCACTCAGCTCCCGCCTCGGTATTCCCTTGGCTTGTTGTAAATGCTTGTATTATTCTAGCGGTGGTCTTTCACATTAACAGCCTTCCAGTGACTTACTGTCGTAGTCCTTCATGCCAGGGTTCTAACTCTTCCCGTCCAAGCAGTCCTCGTACCAGCCTTACTGCCAAAGCTCTCCAAATGACTAAATTACTGATGTAGTCGAAGGATGTAGAACAGTTGTGCTCCTTTTCCACTGCTTTAGCTTTGGCAGACTTTCAGTTCAGATTCTTAAAAGAAGTTTAATTTTATGTGAATCATTTTGTCGGCCTGTCTAATTAAGAAGAAGGAGAGAATTTTGATAAGGCACTGAATAAAAGTTGGTGGCAAAGTGCCTCCTTCTTATCCACAGAGCCTAATGAAGTTTATTTTGGAGTTACTGTGATAGTTCTAATGTGAGCTACAGAACCAAAGAATGACTGCAGGACTCATTTCTGCTACATCGAGGTTAAAAATACAGAGACACTGTAACTACAGATGAAAGCATGACACATTTACCCAAACACCAGGTGTGATGCAGCTGTCCCTGGTGGCCTTGGTGCCTGCTCTCGCCCACAGTGCTCTGCAGCGCCAGTAGGAACCGTACTGTACATGCTGACTGCCAGCACTCACCCACAGCTTAATGAAATCATGCTGCTACAGTGTTCGGCTCCAGTGTGTGAAAAGAGTTGAATGAACCCAACAACGTACTGACCGTTTTTTCATGCCAAAGGAAGGCTTAGAAAATTCATTATTAACCATCCTCTGGGAAAATTCAGTGTTTCCATTTTGAGATCCTTGTTGTTTGGATCGTCAGCCAGTGGACCCACACTGAGGCTGGTGAATAAACTGAAAGTTGAATTTCTTTCATTATTTGTTTGACAAAAATGTTGGGGTTTTTTGTTTTTCATGGAATCAAAATGTAGAAGATTATTCCTGGTCCCCACAGGTGTTTCCATGACTGGGAATGCCGTAGAGTAATCCTGTTTACATGTTTACAGACTCAGCATTTTCAACACTACTCTGCACAACAACACGCTAAATGTATCTTCCAACAACCTGACGACAACATGCTCCTCTGTGTACTGTTTTTGAGCCATGCTGCATTTATTTTATTGATCAAATATGTTTCATTCTTCTTGGAGTCTGTCTTGCCGTCTCCTCTCTGCTCTGTGGACACACAGCCTGCAGTTCAGCTCAACAGTCGCTGATTTTTTGTCATGTGACTGTCGGTCACTGCTGAGGTCGTCCTTCCATCTCAGTAGTGCTGAGGAGCAAAGAATTAGTTGCTTTTTGCAGGATCTGGTGCAAAAAGTTTGTTTTGAGCAAATATTTGAAGGAGACAGAGTTAAAATGATTTTTTATTATTAGTTTTACTGATGAAACAGCACATCACACATACTTTACACACACGTTTCCATGATGAGATGCCAGAGCCTGTTGTTTTCCTGCTGGCTTTTATATCTTATTTATTTACTTCAATCCAACGGCGTCACATGAACCAGTTAGAGATGCACAGATATAGACAATTACATGCAGAATGAGTGGCATGTGGCATCACACACTTCGTACTTGAGCTTCAGTATTTTGTAGCTCTTGACTACCAACAACTTTTCAGTTTCACTTTTTTGTTTTTTTCATTTGCTTCCACGCTTTAAATTTATCTCGCAAACCAGCATGAAATCAGTTGTTCTGTGTTGCTGGAGATGCCTCCTATTGCATTGATACCCAAAGACAGTGAGATGCACAGTTATGTATCATCTCCACAGCTGAAATAACTGATCTTGTGTCTACTGATGTTCATGTAGAAATTAAAATACAGGTCCTAGAGGACTCCATACACCTCAAGAAAATGTAAATAGTTGTTAAAAACTACACAGAATCACAGTTTAAGGCAAGATGAAAGTGTAACACTGGGTCTTGTCCTGTGCAGGATCGTCCCAGGAGTGCAGTGGATCAGACAGGATTTGGGGAAAGAGAGGTGGGCAGGACGAGGATGAGCGTGGAGGAGCAGCTAGAGAGGATAAGAAGAAACCAGCAGGCCTCGTCACTCCGTGAGAAGAAGAGAGAAACCCCATCTCGCTCGCCCTCCTTCAGCAAAGACAACCCGTTCATCGTCCTGCAGGTGAAGTCGCACTCACACGCTGTACACATGGAGGCCTTCATGACAGTGCTTTCCCTGAGACGTTGGCGCCCGTGTTTACCCTTTCCTTAGGCTTTGAAAACTGTCAAACATTTTCAGTCTGGAAGTTAGTTTAAGTGTGTCTGTGCTGCTGTATGTGTGCGTGCAGAATCGTGCCCAGACGGAGGGGGCCTGTGCAGACCCTGTGGAGCTGGAGGCGGCTCTGCAGCAGCTAAAGGCGGCTCACATGGAGCAGAGCAAGATGGCTGCCGAGGCGGCAGAAACGCACACAGACACGGTGCCGACACAGGTTCAATGGACTTTTTATTTACATTGTTCAGATCATAGTCATACCCAGTTTCAGGAAGATGTGAATCTCTGCTTTTAAGTTCCACCTGTACCATCATTGGTTCTTCTGTGACGTCCTGTTGTCTCCCAGAGGGCCATAAAGGGTCATAAACATGTGCAGATGTTCTATTTGGATGACGGTTTTGGGTTAGCTGTCTTCTCAATGGTCTCCTACTAAATTTCCAGCTGTGAGAAAAGGGTCTCTGGATCCTCTGTGTTGCTCCCAACACAAACTGCTGTTCTGCTCCTTTGTACGCGACATGAACTTATTAACTGCAGACACAATATTACATGATCAAACTTAGTACACCTGCACTACACATATGTATGTCATACCCGTTTTCAGTCACTTATTTCATTCCTATGCTTTGCTGCTTTTTGTCAGAGTTATTCTACAGAAACAATAAAGGGTGTTTGATGTTCTGCACCGCATGATGTACCAAAGAAGTGTGTGAAGCCCCACACACTTTTTCTGTTGATTGTACAAACAGCTCATGACGCGATTCTGTTTCAACCTGCAGGAGGTGCAGAGAGCGGAGGAGGTGAAAAATGCCAGGTGTGAGGAAAAGCAGCAGGACAGGGATATGACCCTGCAGAGTGTGAAGAAGCCACAGGCTGAGACCAACAGCATAGACAGCGAGGTACTGCAGACACGCCACCTTGACTTCCCTTCACATTAAAATTAAATGACTTGACATGTCTGTAGAGAATTCAGATGTGTTTGTAGTTTTTTCTGAACAGCCACACTGGTAGGCAAAGTGAAAAACTGTCCGTCCAGGAGAAAGGGGAGAGGTGCAGTGTCACTTAAGTCTGGGGGTAACAGCGCACACATCACTGGTGCCTCCAGAAATGTTTCATAGGTGTGGCCAGATGGGGCTGCTGACAATCTGTGGGGGGCACAAAACCAAAAACCATAGCTATGTTTCAGAAATTCTGTTTTCCTGTTGTAGTCCAGAGGCTAGTTAAACACTATGTCAAGGTGACAGTTAAGAAATGGCACACCTTGGTTTCTTATTTTATAGTTAATACTACCATTTATATGATGTGCAATGCTAGCTAAAGGTGCAGCTGACATTTTGGTTGTTGGGATGACGACTGTTCAAAATGGTCCAGAACAAGTGATGCTGCAGAGCATCTGAGGGGAAAGCGCATACCCATAATTCAAACATGGATGGCTTGTTTGTGATTCCAACACTAGCATTCTGTCCACATGGGATGATAATTTATCAAACTAAATCCAATCATAGTGCAATACAACGTGTGTTTATCGCTGAAGGACTACCGATTGCCTCATTGACTAGAGAGGTCACATTCAGTAACGCTTCCATGATCTGTGATCCAGAGAAATCTCCCCAATAGAAAAGCTTAATAGAAGAGATGGATTTACGTGGATTTTAGTAAAAGAAAAAAAAAAAAAAAAAAGGTTAGTTTTTGACAGTAAAGTGATATCCTGCTGTTGTGACGCTTAAGACTCAACTGTGCAACAAATCATTGAACTGCAGCTTATCGTTGTGTGACAGCTCACCTGTCTGAAGGGAGGAAAAGTGCCATTTGCTGCTAAATCCTGATAGATCCTGTCTCCACGTCAGGGATCCCATTAGTCCTGTGTTACGTGGTGCTTTAATGTGCACAGCTCTCTCTCTCTTTGGAGATGCTCGTATTCATTCTGCTGCTATCTTATGGTGCAGGTGTGTGATATACTCAGAGGACAGACTCCTACAAACAGCTGGAAGCAACAAACGAAATGTGAGCTCCAGACAACGTTGAGGTCTTATGTGCTATCTCTGATGTCTATGGATGGGATGCACACAGCCGGACAGCGTAGTTGCATTTACAGCATCAGAGTGTCAGTAAATGAACCTGACCTGTCACATGTGGGTTGGCCACAGAGGTGGTCAGTGATTGGGATGGTCGTAAAGGTCACGCATTCAAAATCTGACTTCAGTAAAAGTACAACAGCATGAGTACTTTATGTGTACTTCACCAAAAGTAAAGCGATTGCTTATGCAGAGAGGCCTGTTTCAGAATAGTATTATATTGTTAGATGATAATTACTGATGCATTCATGTGTTCATCACGTTGACGTTGCAGCTGGTTAAAGTGTATCATGTATCAAAGCAAAGCAAGTGCAATACATCAGAATAATAGTTATCAAAGTAAATCCACTTCCCACCACTGCGTGTTGTCAGCAGAAGAGCCATAACTGTTGCACTAAACAGTGTGTATATAGAGCCAAACAGAGGAACCTGCCGGCAGAATAAGGGAGAAAATTATAGTGAATGGTGGCATCCAGCAGACTAATGGCCAGCTCACAAATCAGTGAAAGGCACGGTAGTCGTTTGAAACAACAATATGTGTGGTGGAGAGCTTCGCCGGTGGTAAACTGCTACAATAGTCGGAGGTGGCAGGTGGAGGACAAACAAAGGAACTCCAGCTCTCACTGTTAAATTTACCGTCTATAATCCCAGGCCTGTCTGCCACAGAGCAGCTAATCGGCCATTGTGTCTCCCAGTGTAATCTGGGACAATAACAGAGGATTTTTTGGGGAACGTGGAGGAAGCCAGGTTGGCTTTAGCTGGCTTATCTCCTGGATTCAGCCAGCAGTAGCAGCTGGGTCTGGGCTGCTCTCCAATGGGATGCCACCGGAGCGTACACACCACCCTCATTCCTCAGCAGTGCAAGACAAACACTGACTCATACTTTCATTCATTCACCATTGAAGCGATTTCTTTATCTTTTATCTTTTATTCATCCAGTTTCTCATTTGTTGACTATTTTATTTTGATTTTGTTTGATTATTTTTTGGTTTTCACTTGCTGATTGTTTTTATCTGATATCAGATTTACTTTTTCTCAAGCTTGTACTGCAGGTCACAGCACTGACAGCACAGCTCCTGTTGAAAACTAAACCATTTCTTTTAGTTATACTGCCCTTTACACAGAATTGTACATCTTTTTTCTAACAAAAGTATGTGTTCTTGTGTGTGTGTGTGTCTGTGTGTGTGTGTGTGTGTGTGTGTGTGTGTGTGTGTGTGTGTGTGTGTGTGCGTGTGCGTGTGTGTGTGTGTTGCAGCTGTGTGAAAGCCAGAGGGTGGTGATTCTGGACCTGGGCACAGAGCCTCAGCGTGTGGAGATTGTGAACTTTCAGCCCTTTGAGGATGACGAAAGCAGAGAGCAAGACCTGACCAGCTCTCCTACAAACACCACCACAGAAAACAGGTGTGTGAGTTGTGCGTCTGTTTAGGACCGAGTGGGGCTGTAGACCTTGGCATTTGTGTTTGTACGGAGGTCAGTTTGAGGGTTAAGACTTGGTGTTAGGGTCAAGACACATTGTAGAAACACATGTTAGTGCGTGCTGCTTACAGTATGGCTGAGTTTTTAGTTGGTGCTGTGTTTCTGATTCGCTTCACATGAGCTGGTTCAAGCAACAAAACCTACCATGACCACTAGAAGGTGTCTCTCCACCTCTAGCTTCAAATGGCTTTAACTTAGCAGGGCTCCGCATGGCCAACATGCTTTCCTCTTGTAGGCTATAGCAGTCTGAGTTACACATGTGACGTGGATATCATCCAAAGTTAAAGGTAAAAACCCTCATTGGTACTGTCCTGCCACTGGGAACGCCACAGCTCAACTGCAACTGAAGATAGAATACGATTTCATTTAGCAGACACTTTTACCCAAAGCGGCGTACATCTGAGAGTAGATCACATTCATACACCAGTGGTGACAGAGCTGCCATGCAAGGTGCTGCCTGCCATTGGGAGCAACTTCAGCTTCAGTGTCTTGCCCAAGAACACTTCCACTGTGGAGGGGATCAAACCACCAACCTTGCAATTAGAAGACAACCTGCTCTGCCACCTGAGCCACAGCCGCCCCAAAGATGTAAACTATTCAACAGACATGAGAGATTACTATGAATGCTTCACCAGAAAGACGTAGACAGAGGTTTATTTACTTGTCAACGATAGAAATATGACTCATTTTATGTAGCTCTATGGGATCCATGCAGCCAGGTGTTTGGAGCCACATTCTAGTGTTCATTATTGTCGCTGCAGATTAAGTGTGACCCCCTTTGCTTCTGCTAACTGTAGCTTCCAGACTCCAGAGCCTGAGACGCCGAGCCCAGAGCCTAAAGAGGAGGAGACGGACGCGAAGCAGCAAACCACCAGAGAGGAGAGCCTGGAGAGGAGCCTGGATTCATACAACAAGCTGACAACAGACAACAAGAAACACAACAACAACAACAACATGTTGGCATGTAAGTAAGACCTCCTACAAACAATCTCTTTCCAAGAGTCGACACACATTCCACCTTCTTCCAGAATGAACAACGTTATGACCACTTAAACACCTTTAAAGATGCTCTGATATTAAAATGGTAAATCTGGCAGTTTTTCTACAGTAAGACTATCTTTTACTCTATAAGATATTGATAATAAAATGAGGCTGTTAAACTAGTACAGTCTGAAGATTTCACAGTTTGCTTGGTGGATAGTAAAATATTAGACCTTCGAATGTTCTTCTGCTCTTTATTAAGGTTGATGACGACGTGTTTTACACTCAGTGTTTCTGAATTTGGACATAGAGGCTGTAGCGTAAAATACAAAATAGATATGTACAGATATTAAAAACAGGACAATTTCTAGATTTTCAAAGACTATATAAGTGGAGAAAATGAGCACATTTAAACCATATGTCGGTGCGTTTCTGAACATTGGACAGAACCATGCAAACTGTGGCGCCCTGCTTCCAGTCCTGCATGAACTGAGCTAATCACATCCTGACTTCAGCTCTGTACTGAGGACAAACATAAGACGAATATCTTCTCTCAGAAGGAAAGTGAACAGGTGCATTTTCCAGAATGTTAAAGTATTCATTAACTCATATTGCTTCCCAGTTGTGACGCCTCTCTGTGGCCAGGAGCATAAGTCACACTGTGCAGCTGCCAGGTGTCTGCGTGTGTTCCTGTGCGTGTCTGATTTCTTATTGTGAACATAAGAAAAGCTCACTGACTGAAGGTAAATTCTCCCTTCAGGCAAGCAGCAGGGAGAATTTACTTCTTTCTTTCTTCACCCACACAGCTGCTGCTCCTGGAGGCTGAAGTTTAACATCACAGATGTGTGTGTAGTTTACTTAGGACCCATCAGACTGTCAGGAGAAGCATTTTTGTTTCAGACTATCTGAGACACACTGCAGCATCTTTTCACAGCGAACCGAGATTTGCAGACTTCCAGCCAAAGCCATAATGTGTGTTTGTATTTAGAACCATTGTGGAGTTTAACGGGCTGATAGATGGCTGTACTTCAGCATTTAGAAGAATACATTTTCCACACTATTTGTCAGCATTAGTTTTCCACTTTGGAATGATCCAAATCAATAGACAGATGGCACCGTCTTCTATTTTAGTTCAGTTTTCATTCCCCACTGCTTTGAGTGGTTGATGAGCACAGGCCGCAGGAAAATGGAGTGACTCGCTTAACAAATCAGTTTTCTTCATGTCAATGAAAGTCGCACTCCCACAGCTCTGTAATTCTGTGGCATTGAGTTTGTGCACCTGTGTGGTATTTTGGTATCCGGCACTGAGCACACTGAGCGCAGGTGTGAGGAGAGGCACAAACAGGTGGGACGTTCATTCAGCCGTGGCAGCACAAAGAGAGTCATTGGTATTTTGGTGTGAAATTCATCTTAGACTGCTCTGAGGACCCACAAAACCCTCAAAAATATACATGTTCTCAGTTCTGGCTCATAAATCTGCTGCCACTGAAACATTTTCCAGAATCTGGATGTGTTTAAATCAGCACAACAGTGAATTTGAAATAACTGCAGTAAATCTTTCTACCTTGATTTCTAAAATAGTATGAGTGGTTCCTACGGGACCTGCGATCCACAGCTGCTGTGTATGAAGGGATTTAGTGAGCTGAAGGTAAATCCCTGCAGCAGTCTGGAGGCAGCAGGACACATGTATTGATATGTGTGCTGAGTTAAGACGTGCACTGACATTATACTGCAATCAAGTGACAGCAGGCCAACACACAGTAACCACACACACACAGCTCGACCCCCATGGTGAGGACTCAGACCCTCTGTTTATGTCAGATGTTGTTTATCAGATTATAACTTTTTATTATTTGTGTCATTACCAATTTTATTTTTTAGAAAAAGAAGCATTTCCTGTTTCATCCTGGAAGTGCATTGAAATGACAGTAAAGAAGTTTGGGGGGGGGTAATAGTTTCATCTGTTTGTTTGTTTTTGGGGGTTTTTTGTATTCATTGTTGGAAGTTGAATAAAAGCCCACGCTATCTGCACCTGGCTGCAGATTTGAGGTGTTCATTCAGGTCCAGGCACCATCCACACATCAGTCTGACGTCCTCCTTTTGTTCAACTGTTGTCGTCACACCTCACCGTGTTCAGCTCGGCTGTTGCAGCCAGCGATGCTATTGGCTAAGGCTAAATTGATGAACCACCACACCTTCTGGTTTACATACAAATCCAGCACTGCTGCACATTTTATTGCTGCACACACATGAACTGAAACAGCAGGTGTGCTGCAGACGCTTGTTTAAAACAGAGCTCCTACTGCGTCCACAGACTGGATCCATCAGTTTTCTTGTGCAGGAACATGTGGTGTGTAATGTAAACAGGCAGCGCCCTCTAGTGGGGAAATGATAAAGCTACAACATGTAGGAACGCAAACAACGCCACTCCTGCAGCACTTCTAAAATGAATCAATTAAAATGCTCCACATGGTGTTGTTTCACCAGCAGATATTCACTGGCGGTAGAATGCAGGAGTTTTCCGTTTTGTTAATTTGGGCTTCATTTACTCGAGTATAAAAGACGTATTTGTTCATCAAATGGTCAGAAGTAGCAGGAAAAGGCACAGACAGCCTCATTAGTGCACTTTGCTGTACTGACTGATCTTGCCGCCCCTCATGGGGGCAGTATGGTACCAACAGAGGCAGAACAAGTAAAAATATCATGTATTTTCATTCTCTCTCCTCCCTGCAGCGCAGACGTTCACCTTGGTGAGCAGCGACACGTGAGTGATGCTGGCCTCGACATCCGCACCGGCGTCCCGTAGAGCCCAGATGTAGCCAGTCTGCACAGAGCATGCTCCATGGCTTCCTGCGTTTACAACAGAACTACTTTGACACTACTGTTACATGCCCACATGGAGAAGGAGAGAGTGTGACGGTGCTGCTAACCGACTGACCAACACCCAGACGAGCAGCCATCACATCCAGACAGGGAGAGGCAGATGTACTGTATCTTTAGCACCTGTTAGATCTGTCCATACTGATATGTCCTCAAGCAAAACATACATCTATGGAGTCCCATTTGTCCCCAAACATGTCTGCATTAAAAAAAAGATTGTGAAATGGTTTAGTCAATGTGAAGGTTACAAATGATGTGTTTTAACCAAAACCTACCCGAGCAAGCATACAATTACAATAAACCCTTTTTCTGGGTTCCAACAACCATTTTAAGTCCATTACTGGAAAGGAAGCAGTAAACCAAGGACCAGGCGATTAACTCAAGGGTAGACTGAAGTTTTAAACCACGTGACCAAACTTTGTCATCCAGTCAAGCACAGAGGTTTAATAAGAAAGGGACGTGTATACGCTAGTTTGTTTCTGATGGCTTCCTGTCTTGATGAACACTAATGCTGACAGAAAGATGGAACTTTTTCAAATCAGCACATACTTCTTAGAACAAGTATCATCTGTTTAGCCAGTCGAGTTGTAAAAGTGGATCAGATGTATGTTTCCTCCGCTCTCCACATGTGTCGTCCACTGCAGTTCAGATTTATTGTTCTTGCCCACGAGGCCTCAAACACTGGGGTAGGTGTTGGTAATGAGGCTCATCTTTGTGCTCCTGGTGTAACCGTCTCCTCTTTGTGTCTTGGTCCCAGAGCTGTTCACAGCCTGTTCCTTTTCATTTTACAGATTACAGAGATTTACAGAGATTGAACTTTTTAAGAGCTTTGTTTGTCTGCTTCTTTTAAAAGCTTTCATTTAAATTCACAAGACGCAGCCTTTTATATTCTAAATCTTTCCATTTGAGATTTAGAAATGGTTAAAGGCAGACTCATTACGCAGCTTTATTCATTACTGCCTCGTACTGTTCCGCACAACTGGTTTAGTAGAAAAGTAGAAAAATAAAACGAAGGAGCTGGCAGACATTTTCCCCAGTAGTATCTGAGGATTTCATTGTTTTATGGTTTTAGTCCTTCTCCTGGAGAGGATAGGAATTTGGGCACATTATCAGGACGTGTTGGGTTCCATCACGGTACTCCCTTGTGCTGTTTGCTTTCTTTAATGGACAAAATCTCTAGAAGCAGCCACAGGATGAAAATATTCATTATAGTCTCTTCAGGATTCATGGTTCTGTTGGCTTCCTAACACTGCGACCTCACTGACCTACGAGGACGTGGCTGGAAAGCAGAGTGAGCTGGGTAGCTGGCTCTGGGGTGAGGAGTGACTTGTTGCACCAGGGTGAAGGACTTCAGGCATCTGAAGGTCATGTTCATGAATGAGGGGAACATGACGGGTGGATTGTACAGGACTGTTCAGGTGAAGTAGCAACTGAAGCTGAAGGTAGAGCCTCTGGTTGTTTTAAGTCGACTTTTCAACCCTTATCTATGAGCTTTTGGTAGAGACCAAAAGAACAAGATAACAAATGCAAGCAGATGAAACTAGTCTCCGAGGCAGGTGCTCATCCTTAGTGACTGGATGAGGAGTTCAGACGTCCACAAGAAGCTCAGAGTAGAACCGGCACCCATTAGGGCTGGTAGCATTTTCTGTTCTCCGGATATTCAGTCCAATTAATGACGAATATCCCGAACAGTTGGGAGGGGATGGCGGCTGAGTATTTGTTCTGCAGGGGGGCACGCAGTCTCTGCCGGGGTGGAAGTGGGCGGGACACATGGACAGACAGCATTTGGCTACTAAGACCAGTTTAGGTGTATCCGCCATCAGTGTCGGCGGCGACCAGGGAGATATTCAGAGAATTGATATCCCGATTCCAGCACAGCTAGCGAACCGTCGGCTAGTCGGCTATTCTGGTCCAGCCCTACTTCCCATATAGACAGGAACCAGCTGAACTGGTTTGGGTGTGTTTCAAGAAAGCATGCTGGACACCTCTGTAGCATCTGAAGGCCATATTCATAAGTGAGAGGAACACAGGAAGTGGGGCTGATGGGTGAACTTTATTGGACGTTTAAGGTGAAGCAGGAGCTGAAGTTGAAGACGATGGTACAGCTTTAAAGATCAGAACCATCGCCGTTGGTCATGAGCTTTGGGGAGTGACTTAAAGAAGGAGATCATGGTTGGATGTAGGTAAAGTGAACAGGGTGACAGGGTTCACCTCAGACTGGACGAGGAGCTCAGACCTGAAGGGCACCAGTTGAGGTGGTTGGAGGATGTGGCCAGGATGCATCCTGGATGCCGTTTTATGGGGGTTTCTGGAAGGCAAACTTTCAATGCCGACTTCCTGTATTTATAATGAATATTTATCACTAAAGCCTGTTTGGTCGTTGTACGTGTAAAAAGGCAGCGTGTCCAGATGCTGATTGAAACACGTACCTAGACTACTGCATTTTTAAACGGTTCCGTCCTGTTCTTTGGACCGTCTCTCTGCATCCATCAGCTAGCTCACCGTCTAAAGCCATCACAGACGCTGGGTGCCAGTTTTGTTTTGCTTTTTTTTCCTCTTAAAGGCCATGAAAGAATATTTCTGGATAAACAAGAATTACAGCTATAAATAGAACAAAACCATTTTACAATCTTTATCGTATGTGTGACTTGTTTTGGGGTAATAAAGCACCATAGAACTGTGTTGCCAAATATATACACACACATCGATATACAGAGCTTTTGATACCTTACTAAGTATTAAAGTCATCTTAACATAATTATTAATAAAATTAGATTAATCTACAGATCTGGAGGAGGGAATGTTGGCTGTTTGTGAGTTGCTGAAGGCGAGTGTAAAGCTGTGTATAGGAGCACTTTAGAAGTCTCACCACAGATGGGCTAAGCACCAAAACCCAACACACATGCAGTGCTTTATGTTACCCCAAAGTGACCGCTTTGATTTTAACCTGCTCTGATTTTGATTCTTTGTGTTGATTGAAGACTGGAGGATCCCTTATCGCTCTGCATTTTCTCACCTTATGCACCGACAGCACAGCATATATTTTATGTATGTATATATATGATATATGCGCTGCTGTTTTTCCCTTTTTTTGGCCAGGACACAGTGTTTTGATGAAGTTATTTATGCCAAGCAGATGGTTTGAAGTCGGCCGTTCACCACACACGCAGTATGTGAATGTGTTGGATTGCAGTCTGCTTGTTCAGTTTGTGTGTCTTTTGTTTGTCTCTCTTTGGTTTGCATCACTTAGAAGATACACAGTGAAGAGGCTACGAACATGACACGGATTGTGATTTTGAAGCTGTGGCAGGTGGTGATGAATCGGAGAATAGCACATGTACGAAGCAATAAGTAGGACTGTGGAGCTCCAGGACACAAAAGAAATTTAAATTATGTATAAACTGTAAAAAATAAAGACAAAAAAAACAAAAATAAAATAAGATAGCATAATTTATGTACACACTGAAAAGAAGAAGAGTGAATATTATAACTATAAGAGGTTATTATTAATATTATTAGGGTCAATATGCAAAAAGTTCATACCCCATCTGTTTTATATCATGTGAAATAAATGTTGATGTTCTTAAACATGCTTGTAAGTTGTTGTTTTTTTTCTTCTTCTTTTTTGAACTTCTGCTTTTCAGCCGGTTCTCTTCACACTGTGGTTGTGCGCGTGGTTCCCAACCTCTTGGCTTGTGACTCCTTCAAACAGACAGAAACGAACTGGGCCTTTGATGATCGCTTTTTATGACATTTTTTATGGGACCTCTCTGACGGCCGTCGCTGCCTTGGGCATAACATGATACAGTTAACCCCAATTTTTTTTCAAGCTGAATTTTAATTTAGAATGTATTTTTCCTCGACCAACATGTTTTTTGGGGGTTTTTGCTGGAAATTACATGAATGGCCAAACATGCTGAGACACTGTGTTGAAGATGTTACGACAAACTTTTGTGTATATTCGTAAATTTTTACCAAAAACGGCAATGTCCAAAATTATTCATATTTCTTGCAGAGCTTTCTAATTCACTATGAACCGAGAACAGCTGATGTGATAGTTCTCTTCTCAGTTACTATCCATCCGTCGTCTCTACACCTTAAACCTCACTGTGGGGGGCTGGAGTCTATCCCAGCTGACTCAGGGTGAAGGCAGGTTCACCTGGACAGGTAACCAGTCTATCACAGGGCTACACTTAGAGACAGACAACCAAGCACACTCACATTCACACCTACAGACAATTTACAATCACCAAGTAACCTCAACATGTTTCTGGACTGTGGGAGGAAGCCGGAGAACCCGGAGAGAACCCACGCTGCACGGGGAGAACATGGAGACTCCACGCAGAAAGATCCCGGGCCTAAAATTCAAACCCAGAACCTTCTGGCTGTGAGGCGACAGTGCTAACCACTGCACACTGTGCCGCCCACGGTCAAGGAATGGTTTACAGAAAACAATATGAGAACATGTGAAAGCAGCTCAGCCAGAATCCAGATCCAGATCTCATCTGGAATCTAAGGAGGAAATCTGAGTGATAGTGAGGAAGCTTTCAACACTAAAGACCAAAGAGGAGTGGCTCTGATTCCCAGTGGAGACATGCAGGATGGTTCCTAAAACATGTAAGAACTGTTTGATTCATGTGGTAGAAAGGCCTCAATATTGATTTATAATTCTGGGCATGGCATTTTTAGTAAAAACAAAAAGACAAACACTGAAATAGTTTCAAAAACATTAAAGTCTTTAATGCTGTGCTTTACTGTCTTTGGTCACTTGTTTATGTCATTTCCAGCCAGAAGAAACCTAATGATTAAAAAAAAAATTCACCATAAATCCACGATTGGTTTGGCTATGAATGATTCTGGGCTCTACTGTAAGCACCATGTGGCTGGAAAACTCCATCCAAGGTTGATGACGATGTTCTCTGGTTGTAGGCACTGGAAAAGGCCAGTGGGTGGATCTGAAGGTTGTTCTGTCAAAACAAAAGGTCTGAAAAAGTTCTATTTCTGCAAAGTTTGCATCAAAGTGCAAAAAACAATATGCATGTTTCACTCATTTCTATTGTTGATGATTCTGCCAAGTGTTTTCTTTATTAACCAACCAGAAGTCATAGGTGGTGTCAATAAATGTACTATTATTATTGTTGTTGTTATTATTATTATTATTATCCACCAACAACTTTAAACCATCAAACATTTGCTGCTTCTGCCTGAACAAAAATGTTTCAACACTTAAAATGGTTATGAAATGTTTTCTATCCATTTTCAACACCTGCCCTGTGAGCTGTGAGCTGTTTAATAGCCCCACAGAGGGCACTTTCTCTGCATCCCAGCACAAGCAGCCAGAGGTAGGCCTTGATCTCAACGCAACAAGTCGAGCTCTGAGGTCAGCCCGGTTCCCGGCATCAACAGACCGAGCGGAGGGAGCGCTACTAACACCAGAGAGGCTCGGTGCCGTCCTGCCGGCTAAAGCGGACCAAAGGCGGCCGTGGTGCCTTCAGGAACACGCACCTTGCTGAGATAAGAACGTGCCTTTTCAGCACTTTCTGAGTTGGATCATTTTTCTGTTTGTCGGAACACGTGGAGCTGAGAAGCCACAATGCCAGAGCTCGTCTATTCTCACGAAGATGATTCACTCCGTGGGGAAAAAAAATCGGTGTGCTCCCTGAAGTTCAACAAGACCAGGAGAGCTCAGCATAGGTCAGCTATTTACTGAGATGTGGAGGAACAATAATTAGCTTTGCTTCATTAGCGTTATTTTTGTCGTTAGTACAATTAAATCGATTTATATTTGTTTAAGCATTGGGAAATATCTAACACTGCATTTAGGTGAGAGCTGCTTTGTTCTGTGTTCAGTATTAAAAGTGAACAGATGCGGTTCTAGACCATGTAAACAACAATAATAATACTTAATAAAAATTAAATGCATGTATAATATATAGTCACTCAACTCCTCAGAGGCAGTAACAGGGAGGACCCCCCTTCTCCTCCAGGGGGACACCGTAGAGAGGGTCAGTGACTTCAGGTTCCTGGGATCATACATCTCTCAGGACCTTCTGTGGGGCACCAACACCAACGCCCTGGTGAAAAAGACACAGCAGCGTCTGGACTTTTCAAGGTCACTGAGAGAAAGGTCCACCTGTCCCAGGAGCTGCTGCTGTCCTTCTATAGGTGTTCTGTGGAGAGCATCCTCACCCACAGCATCTTGGTGTGGTTCAGGAGCTGCTCTCAGGCTGACAGGAAGGCTCTGGAGAGGGTCAGGAAGTCAGCACAGAGCATCATGGGAGCACAGCTGTTCTCTCTGTCAGACATCTATGACACCAGATGTCTGTGCAGGGCCACAAGCATCACCTTGGATGGTTCTGATCCGGGCACAGCCTGTTCTCACTGCTGCCCTCAGGAAGGAGGTACCGGTCCATCCAGGCCCGCACATCCAGACTCTCCAACACGTTCTACCCAAGTCCAATACGGGTACTGAACTCACACTAGTCTCCACAGTCTGAACAGGGAAATGTATTCATCATATATCCTCAGTGTTCTTATTTCAACAGTGCAATATATTTATTCATTCTAGCGTCTGGCTGCTGCCGTGCTCATCGCTGACTGTATCGACGCCCTACTGGCTCCTTCTGTAAATATATTTCTGTATTTTTATTTGTCTTATTTCATGCTTGTATTTTGCACCACTGCAGTGATGTTTTAGTTCCGTTGTACTTTGTGTATGATGACAATAAAGCATTCTAGTCTGTTCTGGTTCCAGATCCACTGGTGTTTGCAGACAAACATCAAACTTGTTGGTGGCCTCGTGTTTCAGGGCGGAGTGAGACCTCCCGACAGAGAGACCAGCTCTGAGCATGCGGGGCGCTACGTCACGCACACCCCCTGCTGCGCTGTACGCTTAAAGCGGAGTAAGTGAAGAAGAAGAAGGGCAGCCGGAGGGCAACTTTTCACTGGAACATCCCCGAATTAGCTGCTCGTGCTCTCCCAAAATGCCTCAGATCACGACCGAAGGAGCCGAACAAGATTCTGAACCGACATCGACGCAGAACGGCACCGGTGAAACAGCAGAAACCGGCGTGGAAGGACAGGCCGAGCCGGACCCCAAACAGGAACCGGGCGACAACAACGAGAGCAGAGCAGGAATGGACGGGAGCAGTGGTCGCGGTGCGGCGGAGGGGCGCGGGGACAACCTGTCTCCCGGTCCCGACGCCGACAAGGAGACCGCCTCGCCGAGCGAAAAAGACGGTAACGACGGAGGGGAAGCCGGCGGTAAACTCTCCGAGCCGGGGAAAAGTCCCGTACAGGGGAGTTTGGCAAGTAGCACTGATTCCGCACAAGAGGGCTCCCGGGTGCTGAAACAAGAACAAAGAGAGGCAGAGAACGTGTCCTCCTCACCGCCGGCCCACCGCACAAAGACCGCGGAGAAAGCCGAGCACGGCACCAAGAGACGGGCCAGCGTGGAGCTGACCTCGTCGGATGGAGAGCCGCTGAGCCGGATGGACTCAGAAGACAGGTCTGTTCAAGTATAAGCGCTGTGTGGAGGCCTTCCTCCGGCTTCTAGGAGCAGAGGTGCTGATAGGTCACCGCACGATGCCAAGTTCAGCCTAAAGTTGGCCTGGAGCAGCTCGGTCACTGGTCCACTTCCGCCTGTAAATATAGTCCTCCTACATCCGTCTAATGGAGTTCATCAGAACTTAGATGTAGCTGCTGTCTGTGATCATTATCATTGGACCAGCACAGCTGATGTGTAGAAACAATATTAATACAGTTAGTATTATTGGATGTCCCATTAGCCCACGTGTGCTTTATTCAGACGGATTAAACAGAACTCTGCATGTGGACCAGGATAGTCAGAGGTGAGCTGGTGAGGCAGGTCTGGGGTGGCAGGGAGTCACTGGTCTGATCAGGGGCATCAGGAGTCCCTGTTTTATCCTTAATGCTCAGTCAGTGAGGAGGTCTGACCTCTGACCTGACAGCAGGACCTGATTCCAGTCAAGGTCATCTGGAGACCAGTTCATTTAATCAGCTCATTCTGTGCTCGATAGAAATGTCAGTAAATGATGAGAATGCCCACAGAGGAAGAAATGAGAAAATACTGAGATATTTTTATTATTTTTATTATTATTATTATTTTAATCAGTTGACCAAATTGTTGGCGGTTAATTTAATAGTTGACAGCTGATGTGGTAATTTCTACATTTTCTCACGTAGCTCAAGTTTTTGATTCTGTGTAGAGACGGCAAAGAGGGATTCACCTTATCATGATGTGTTCAGTTTGGCCGGTGGCTCCTCAGAACAGAGAGATGTTTTTAATAGTGGAATACCCAAAGAGGCCAACATGTTAACAAGAAAACCAAATATTACAGGACTTAGTGATCACTTTACTTTGGACTTATAAAAAAAAAGAAAGAAAGTTTGCTTCAGTTTGTTTTTATGGAATCTTTCTGACCAGATAAACACAGAAACAGACTCAAACCCATCTGAAGCAGCAGCACGTAGGAAGACAAACTGCGGTCAGTGGTTGCTGGAGAGCAGATGTTTGCCATATGAGTATGCTTTTAATGCAAACAGAACACTTGCTGCAGCTGTTTCCTGGTGAAAGCCTTCGAGCAGGTTGACTTGATTATTGGATATCATGCCAGGAAGCAGCTGCAGGAAGTGTTGGGATATTGTCTCAGGGGGCAGCTTATCTTTTTCATTAGCTTTTGTTAATTATTAGGTTACTAATCGCGTGTAACTGCAGTTAGAAGTTGACGTTTCTCTGCGACAGCCATGAACAGGTGCTCACAGCGGTGGAAGGCGACCACCCACGAGCAGCACATGTCCACGTCCCTCCTCTGGAACATGGTCTGTAATCTGTGACACATTTTCTGATATTAGTGCCGTTTGGCCTGAATATTGGGCGACCCTGATTAGAAGACCAACTCCCGTCTCCAGCGTTTGTTCCTGAGAAAAAGTCTTTGTGAGGACAGGAAACAGATCAGAAAGTTTCTCTATGGCGCTGTTCAGCTCAGAACAAGCGAGTCCTTCTGTTTAGAGCACATTAATATGCACATTTTGAACTATTGCATTCAAAGAAATTACTTGACGGTGCAGCAGTTTAGAAACAAATCAATTCTGCAAAAAATGTTTCTGTGCTGGAGGTGGACTTTTCTGAGTCTTGGGAGATGGGAACACCTTCACATCATGAACACGTGCCTCATACGACTAATCAGCTGGTTCTGCGTCTTTTATTGACTTTGCCTCTGGACCACATGAAACGGGTCTAATAGCAGCTGATGTGAAGAACAAGTGGTTGACAAAAAACTGGTTTAGTTCCCAGATTCTCCTCTGCTTCCTACAGCGATGAGAACTCAGTAAATATACTGGGACAGAGCTACGTGGTGTTCGTCACTTTCTCCTGTCGTGCTCGCTCATTATTTTTCATATTTCCAGCTGTAATTCTTGGCTGTTTGTAAGATTAGTTTCATGCTTCATTTCTTCAGTGAAGACGTCCTGAGACGCTGACAAGAGCCTTCAGAAGCTCCTGCAGGTCAAGCTGGGCTCACCAAACACTTCCAGGACTGACTGGCTTTGAAAGACTCGCAGCAAACTGAAATCAGCATTGAGGCTGCACACAGAGCTCTGTGTAGAAGACCGTGTTACACCGTAACTCTGTCCTGTTCTAAAACTATCTGATGCTGACAAAATCAGGCGTCTTGTCCTCGGCCTGTGATGTCGGCTGTAGTCTCGACGCCAGAGTTGCCCTGCGGGTCGTAGCTGATCCTGGAGCCTGAGCACCACCATCACTGGTCAGCTGGAATAGTCTGGCTATTGAGGGGCAACTCTTCCATTGTACTGGAGTGCTGGTTTTAATTTAGGTCCATCCTGAATGTTTCGCTGCCACTTCTGGCATCACAGAGAAAGTGTCATCAGTGGGCCTCTGAGCTGCTCTGTAGTGAGGAGGATACAGGAAGCTCTGCAGAAGTCGGCTGTGTGCACTTCAAGAAGCTCTACCAGCACGTAGAACAATGTTTGCATTCATACCAGTGATTAATGATCATTAGTTGATAATGCTGCACTATCGCGTCAGAATTTGCATCCCTGCTTTATTATGTAGTGTTCTCTCTGTTTAGACGTCCAGTAAAAGAATGACTCAGATAAACCAGGCTGACCAAACGCTACTACTGATATAACACTCGGCTTAAGGCTGAAATAGAAGCCCAGACTGTGGTTACTCAGTCCTGTGAGTCAAAGTCAGGACACCAGAGTGCTGTCACAGCTCAGAGCAGCCCAGAGGAGCAGAGGAACCAGCTGCAGGTGATCGCTGATCTATGATGGACTGTAGGTGGAACAAAGCAAAGCTCCAGAGATGGACCTGCTGAGTGTCGGCGCTCCGCTACGACCAGCCAACATGTTCAGTCAGACTGACAGCTGTGTGGTGGAGCTCTGTTCTGCTTGGTCTTGGCCTCAGACCGGTTCATGGTTTCTGCATGCTGGATAGGATTTACCTGCTCGTTACCACAACAACACAGTGCTCGGTGTTCATACTGCAGGTTTCTTACTTGCTGATGCTGCACAGTCATACGGTCTGGACCACTCATGGTGCCTGTCACAGACTTGGACAGGCCAAAAAATCAGAGCCAACTAGCCGACTTCCCTTACCTGCCTTGTTCCACCGTGCCAGAGGCTGCTCACCTCAGAGACCTGCTGTGGATCATCGTGGCCACACTGATGCAGACGCTGTGAATCGGCCCTTGATGCTGGAGATTCACTGATCCAACGGTGTCCGTGTGTAACGGTGTGACTGATGTTTCTTGCAGCCAGGTTCAGTGCGTCTGCTGAGACGGAGCACCGACCCGATAATGGGCCTGTGGATTTACTCAGAAACAGAACATGGACTTTTAGGTAAACTGTGTGAAGTGAGTGTTTGGGAATGGACACTGGCAGTAAAGCCGACCTCTGCTGTCCCCTGGTTCCATGAATCACATGTAGGAGGCGATGCGTCATCAATAACAGGACAGAAAACATTTGATTTAATTACTAATGAAATCAGTGAAATCATCTGGGAAGGATGAATGATTCATTGATTTTAAACTATAATCACAATTTGAAATGATGCACATTGCTGCCGTTCAGGATGTACGTTGTGTAACACGTCAGACACAGTTTAAAGTGTCCTGTATGTGGGTTTACTGATGAGTGACAGTCACACTATGGTAGTGCTTTATGTGGTACAGCTCCATTACGCTTCAAATCTGTTGCACAGTGAGTGTTGAACTGTAGCAGGACTTAAATAATTATCTTACCATCAAATTGCAGCATCTGTCATTAAAGAATCGTTCCGCCCTATAATCTGATAAATGAAAAGGTGTTCAGGGGGAAGATGGATCGATGGCTTAACGTCTTTCCGTCCCGTCTCGTTCTTTTTTTCTCCTTTTCATTGTAAACTTTGAGCGTGAACTTCCCCTCCAGACTTGAGCAGCAGATTGAAAGTGTGTGAATTAGTCAGCAGAGCCGTGATACCGCGAAATCCTGAAACTTCGCCAGAACTTGTCTAACCATGCTCAGCACATAAACACCAGTCCTGCCAACAAGGTGGGAGATGACTAATCCAACAGTGTGTGTTGTGAAACCTGTGCACACCTCCACTGCTGCACGTCACACACTGTACGGGTCACGGTACAGCGTCTCAGTCGCTGCTGCTGATGAGTAGAAATGACGTTTTTCCATCAGGTTTGTTCTCTTGAGTTTTGCCACAGTTCTCGCCCAGCCTGCTACTGCTGAGTCATGCCTGAGGACCAGCCTGCCACTGCTGAGTCATGCCTGAGGACCAGCCTGCCACTGCTGAGTCATGCCTGAGGACCAGGCTGCCACTCACAGTGAGCCGTCAGTGGTAGAAAGCAGAAGAACGGTTTCCCTGTGATGTGTGAAGGTGCAGATGGACTGTTGTTTCTCCTGAGCAGCTCTATGGACGACTGCAGTTGTTGAATGTGGCTCTAACTACCTGCTGTACTTGTAAGAAGTACAAAGACGCAGATTCATAGGAATATGCAGAAGATCCCGGCTGTGTTGTTCTGTGTTCAGTATGAAGGGCAGTGTGACTGTCTGCAGCAGACTTATTGTATATGAACAGATCATGTGATGTTTGAGGGCTTTATAAATCTGACCCGTGACCAGTCATGAAACCATGAATCAGCCTAAACCCAGTGGTGAGCTTCTGAAAAGACTCACCTGTTCACTGGAAGCCAAAGCTGTGATCAACACAGGCAGGAACAACTCTGAGAATTTTAAAATATGAAACCGACGTTTGCATTTTTCTTCTCCTCCACAGTTTTGTGAAACACTTTATAAAATAGAAATCCTCTCGACTGAGTCCATCTGTCCAAACTACTGACTGATGCACTGGAAGCCATTCAATATTCAGCATACCAGTTATTCTACAGTCCTCTCTTGTCCAAGTGAGGGCTGAAGGAAGCTCTTGGATGAGAAGTGAAGCATCTTAAAGAACCAGATAGAGGTCCAGCTGCCTTCTGCTGATGCTCTTCAGATTGACCTGGATGGTGAATCTACACTGACAGCAGTGTATTACTGTCTCACAAGAGCATTTCCCCGCTATCTGTTCCTCAACATTTATTCAGAGAATAAATAAACAGAGAAAGGTCTCAGCGTGTTTGACAAAGTCCTCACGAGCTGCCCAAATCGTACCGACCTCTGGTCCATTTTCATCGACCTCCTGGTCAAACACGGATCACAGAAGGATGTCAGGATGTCAGGGCGCTCTTAGATCGAGTGATTCAGTGAAGAAGATCAAATTCTTCTTAAAGCGCTATTTGGAGTATGAGAAGAAGCACGGCACCCCGCAGAGCATCCAAGCAGTCAAAGAAAAGGCTATGGAGTTAGTGGAAGCACAGAAGCTGCCAAGTAAAGACCAATTATACAGTCACACACACCCTGTTGTGTATGTCCGTAGACTGCAACGTGCCACACTTGACTTCCAACACATTTGTGGCTGCAGATTCTTATACAGGTTCCTCCTCAACGTGATAATGATGTTTGCTTGTAACTGTTTTTTTTTTGTTTTTTTTTCTCAAACCTTGGAGATGTGTGTGTGGTCTGGTTGTGGTGGTGATGTGTGCATCTTTGTAGGGGGTCCTTTTGTTCATACATGCAGGTGTAAACAGCTGCACATCAGTTAGAGCCAGAGGTCGTCACACAGTCGTTTTCACTTCGCTTTGTACAGAGAAAAAATGTGAGCTTGACTGAGAATTTCTCCTTACCGTGTGCACACACACCCACATCCCTGGACAGAGGTCCACACACACACACACACACACACACACACACACACATGCCTTTAAGGAGAAGACCTGCAGGGCTTCTTGCCACTGCTGTGACACCAGCAGGGATGTCTTAGTTTATGTGGTTTAGTAGGTTTTAAACCACAACAGAGTTCACACAGGCGCTATTTCAACCAAAGCTATGAATGTGTGAAGCTTTGAGGGGGCTGCTCGTTTCATATCCCATCTGGAAAGGTGGAGAGAGAGAGTGGACAGCTCAGTCAGCTCTGGAGCTGATCACCTGCTGACAACGAGCAGGACTCAGGTGACTCTGAAAGGGAGGATGTATGATCCTCAGCTTCTTTGTTCTTGTTTCAGCTTGGTTTTATGTTTGTAATATATGACCTTACAGTAGGTAATGGGCCAATCACAATATCAGAACATTAAATGTGTTAATGAACAACGGTGGACATTTCACATGGACCAGAAGTTGTTGTTGTTATAAGTTATGCTGCTCAAAAACATTCATGTTTTCTCTCATCACTGACATGTCTGATGATACAAAGAAAAACAGCATTTAGTACATGAAAACTACAATATAAATATAAAGTTAGTACATAAACCAGTCGTGCCACTGTGTGTGTGGACCAACTGGTGAAAGTGGAGGAAAACGTTGTACATCAGTTTCATGGCTGTGTTTTTGATAAGGACGTGTGTGTCCTCACCGTACTGATGGTTTTATAAAAACCAGACAAGACAAAAACAACAGATTAGAATCAGCAGTGATGCTAATCTAAAAGAATGAGTTTTCCACTTATTCATTTCTTGTGTTTTCTTCTTCTTCAAAACCAAACGGTGGCACAACAGTCATACATGACGTTTAGTGGCGTTGTTTTGGGTATTTAGTCTGTGAGGACCTCTGTGTAACTGCTTTATCTGGCACCTAAAGGTTAAAGTGTTTTTAACATTACCGCCCTCAGTTTCAGATTCAGTTTGCAGCTTTCTGACAGCTGATCTAACAGTCAGTGGTTTCAGTCTCACACATCTCCAGAAGTCTGTCCTGCTCTCTGTGTGACATGTAGAGAGGAACGCTTCATATCTGCACCTGTAAAGCTGCTGCAGTCTGTCCTGACCCTCGTGATTTAGTTTTTCTAGCACGCTTCAGTGTTTCTGTTTTTGTTTGTTTTTGGTGTATTTTGTCAAGATCATGTGTAGCATCATCTGTTTAAGGTCTTCTCCCTCTCTCCTCTGTGTGTGTTCCAGTATCAACTCCACCCTGATGGACATGGACAGCACAGCGTCCAGTGGTCGCTCCACCCCAGCCATGCTCAACGGCCATGGCGGCGGCTCGGTGGCAGTGAGCAGCTCAGCGCCAGCAGGAGGAAAGTCTCTGAGCTACACCTGCTGCTGGGATCACTGCCAGCTGCTGTTCCCCAGCAGCCCCGACCTGGCCGAGCACATCAGAGCCACACATGTGGACGGACAGAGAGGCGGGGTGAGTGTCTCGGTGTGTGTGGCATCACAGGAACAGAGCTGATGAAAACACAGGTGTGGCTGCTCGTAGAGAACAGCTGGTAGTTAGAACGGAACCACAAAAAGCAAAGTTGAATATGAGCTCAACATGTGACGGCCAGCGTTGACGACAACACACGAGAGCAAAGTTTCATTTTCTGCCACAGAAACTCATCGCCTGAAGTTTTGTTTGGTCTTGAGCTGTTTTGTGATCAAGGCAGGTGACAGTGCAGAGCTGGCTTTATATGTCAGCGCTGACTACAACACACCACCACAGTGCTAACAGGCCTGTTCAACAGCCACCAGTGCAGGAACACGACTCAAGCTTGTTTATACTCGCAAGAGTGTGTGACATAACAGCAGAGATGATTGTAGGTCAAACCAGAAGCAGTGCTGGCTTGCATTATGCAAATCCTGTCGTCGTTGGCATCCTGCACTGGAGTACTATGACTGGAACACACTGAATATTTTTTTGCCAAACAATTAGGATGTAGTCTAAGATAACCAGGGCGCACTAGAGTCCAGATTGCTCGCACACTTCCTGGTTATAAAGCTGTCCATCAACAGTTTTTTTTTTTTCCTGAGGCACAAGGGAAATAAAAGTCAGACATGATTCAGCTGTTTTGTTTCTTCTTTTTCATCATGTGCAGACTAAGAATACTAAATGGGCACCACTTCAAAGGCATTCATCTTTATGCAGGTTGTACAGGACTGTCGGTACCTCAGATCCAGATCCAGTTGACCATCCTCAGTCCTGTTCATCTAGCTCACTGGATATAGACCACTAGCCCCCTCCACTAGTCCTGTAGCCACTAATCCAGCCAGCCAGCATCTTTTAATTCTGAACTTAAAGTAAGTTTTGACATCGATTTCCACAAAGTGCTTGTTTTTACACATCATGGAGCCCAGAGTCAGTTATCCACTGCGTACTCATGCATTTGTTCCAGATGTAGCACAGCTGCACCGCTGGACACCAGGATGTTAAGCATCGATCAGAACAGAGCGTATTTTAGCCAGTACGGTCCTGACAGAACAGTACTACGGTACTGACTAAGGGCTGATGGATAATCGGCCCAACCAATTATTGATGCTGATTGGTATCATTATTTTGATAGACTGATTATCAGAGAGTTTGGCTCTGATGCAGCCGGGTCGTTCTCCCACCCACAGCTCTACGACACAGTGTCTGGTACCGCTGTGGAGTGGGTCAGTCACACTCCTGTCACACTCCTGGAAGCTGTGGATGTCGTTTCCTCAGGCTTCTGTAACTCCATTTTTTTTCTGTGTGAAAATGCTTTTTGGACCAGGCTGTGCCATGTGATGGTCCATGATAGGGCTTAACTGATAATTAGTTTGTTTTGTTTTGGTGCTAATGATCAGTAATAGAAGAGACTGAGGCGTGATGTTTGTAATCAGAGTAGATTTGCAGCAAAAATGAAAATCTTGAGCTCAAAATTTAGAACAACACAAACTCCAACACAGAACTTTGGTGAAACTTTGAATGTATTTGCTTTGCATCCATCAAGCACTGAGAACCTTTCAGTATTCATCACCAGTATTGATAGGTCCTTACTGGGGATGTGTAACCAATCAGACAGTGCCGTGGGCGGAGCATGGCTTCAGATCACATGCTGTATTTTTAAAGTGGTTCATTTTATCGGGAATCTGTTAAAACAGTCCTGATAGTCTGGAAAATGCTGAATAACAAATCTGGTGATCAGTCGGTCCTGATTTCACAACGACTCACTGAGTCACTGACGTGGTTACGTGGTGGTTCCCTTCAGACATGGAGGTTGTGTAGTTCCGTTTGTCATGCTGTGAAGGTGTGCAGGTAAGCAGAGGCAGTGTGGGCCGTTCTGGACAGAAGTGGGAGCTGCTGCCTGGATGTTTGTTCACTAAACTTTGCTAAACTGTTCCAGCGCTGCTACAATGTGTGTGTGTGTCCTGACTGTTTGTGTGCGTGCCCCCCAGGTGTTTGTGTGTCTGTGGAAGGGCTGCAAGGTGTACAACACTCCGTCCACCAGTCAGAGCTGGCTGCAGAGACACATGCTGACCCACAGCGGGGACAAACCCTTCAAGGTGACGACACACAGCTCACATCACACACTCCATCATGTCCGTCGGCTCGGCTCACACTCACCCCCAACCGTCTGTGTTCCCACAGTGCGTGGTGGGGGGCTGCAACGCCACGTTCGCCTCACAGGGGGGGCTGGCACGCCACGTCCCCACTCACTTCAGCTCCCAGGGCTCGTCCAAAGTGTCCAGTCAGGGCAAAATCAAGGAGGAGTCTCCGTCCAAGGCTGGCCTCAACAAGAGGAGGAAACTCAAGAACAAACACAAGCGCTCGCTGCGTATGTACCACACACAATGTACGGTATACTGCATGGCTGCATACGTATTCACTGTATTCCCACACCGTTACACACACACACACTCTGACAGGATAAAATGAGACGCATTGAGAACCATTTTCTGTTTCCAGCACGACCTCATGACTTCTTTGACGCTCAGACCATGGACGCCATCCGCCACCGAGCCATCTGCCTCAACCTGGCAACACACATCGAGAGCCTGGGCAACGGACACAGCGTGGTCTTCCACAGCACGGTGGGCACACACACACACACACACACACACACACACACACACACAGTTGCAGGAGGTCATGTGTCACGCCGTGCAGCAGAGTGTAATTTCATGTCTGTGTGTTCAGGTAATAGCCAGGAGGAAGGAGGACTCTGGGAAGGTGAAGGTTCTGTTACACTGGACACCTGAAGACATGTGAGTCCTGCTCCTCTCCCCTGCCCCCCCTGCCC
>NW_007578314.1:101952-129798 GCF_000690725.1 Stegastes partitus
CAGCTGTGTTAAATCCAGTACATGTGAGCACAGGGAGAAGCAATCAGGTGCATCGGGCCTCCTGTGTGATTTCTCTTCACATACTTGTGCATTGTGCCGTGCTGCTGGGGTCGGCCACTTTGTGTTCAATGCTCACTTGAGGTCCTCCCAGACTTCTGAAGCCTTGAATCTTTGGACACATTAACACTGAATGAAGTCAGGCTTTGTTTTGCCTAAAGCTGTAGTGCTGACTGGAGCCAAAAGTGACTGACGTAATGATGCAACAATTACATGATGATACAGAAGAAAAACGTGATGTAATGACTCCAAGTTAAAAAGACATGCTGATGAAAAGTTCTGCATTTTAAATGTTCACATGATCCTGTGTGCCCACTAATCACAGCAGCACCGTGTCACTGAGTGTGAATGTGTCTTCTGTGTGTGTCAGACTGCCAGATGTGTGGGTGAACGAGGGCGACAGGCTGCAGCAGAAGACCAAGGTGGTTCATCTGTCCCAGCTGCCCACAGACACAGCTGTCCTGCTGGACCCCAACATCTACCGGTGGGTGTGTCCGTTTGGGGCAAAACTGCTTTTGAATAGAATAACACCAGAAGGAAATATGAGAATCTTTATTTTCCTCCCACAGGATGTTCTTCTGACCACCTCCCTGCCAGCTCCACTGTAGGAGGAGACCAGCTCCTTTTCCTTCTGTCTCCATCCCTACGGTCCTCCTCCCTCTTCCCGAGGGATGCTGGGAGTTTGGTAACCTGTGTGTCGTGGCTTTCTGAGGCCTCCAGTGTTTTCTCCTTTAGGTGCTAAGTTTACTGAGGATGTGTAGGAGAGATGTTGCTCGTTTTAGGTAACACAACTAGACTGAAAACTAACTGACAGCTGTAACTGTAGACTGTAGAGAGAAACGGTCTTTGTAAATACTTGAGATTTGTAATATATTTTTATACTTTGAATTTTTTACTGTACTGTAGATAGATGTCTTTTTTTCTGCCAAACATTTTTTACATAGATGTTTTAAAAATGGATAATATTTGTCAGTTGCATATAACTGGCACTGCTCTGGTCTGATGTCATTAAATTTTTCCAACATCCGTCTGCTCTGTAGTGTTGACCTGCCAGCCACAGCAGCACTCAGGTATGGAAATAAATAACGGGGAGGTACGTCAGACTGACATGGAAGAACAAAGCTCAGATGTTCACAGGCTCCGTGTTCGTCCATCACAGATATACTGTGGTCATGATGACTAACCTGCAGGAAAAGACTGTTTGAAATGGACCAAAGCATGAGCCTTAGAGGTCCTCGGTTACTTCATAGCAGCTGTGTAGGTGGCTGTGATCGTTCCCTGTGAAGTTCCAACATGACAGCAGAGGGAGCCATGCTGCTGCCACAGAAGGCCACATCGACAAAGCTTAAACAAATGTTTATTCTCATAGTTTAATCGTAGCAACTGGACTCAAGCAAGTCCAGTTGCTACGATTAAACTACAAGAATAACCATGACCTGGATGACTGGGAATCTTCACAGACATGAAGAAATGTCAGACTGTAAAAGACTACAACGTTCCTATGATTGTTCAGTCAACCCACATTCATTTCATTCTTCTCCCAGATGATTATAAAGTTACATTGAATTTACAGCACAGCCTTGTTTTAAACTCATATTTGGTGAGTTTGTGGTTATGAAGTGACTGCTAGTTAATGTGGTCTTTATGGGCTCCATTTTATTTAGTATTTCATTCTTGTTCTCTTGTCTGACAGTAGAAACAGGAAAACATGTAAATGAGAGCATCCCTATTAGACAGCGAGCTTGTGTGAGCACAGAGAGCAGGAGAAAAGCAAACAGATGGAAACACAGAACCCCTCACAGACCTTGTTTATTGGTTTAAAATGAGATTCCATCGTTCCATAATACCATTCAGCTTGACCATTTCCACAAAGCTCTGACCTGTGGGCTTTGGATCAAAGATAATGGGAACGTTTGCCAAGTTGGCCACATGACATGCTAACAGTAAGGATTGTCCTGTGGTAGTGACAGCTATCAAACAAACCGTTGTCCACACATGCTGTGAGTGCATTAGGACTCTTGCAGCCAACAGCAGGACATTTGGTTAACTTGGCTCATCGCTGATAAACCTGGTGGACTGAGCAGCTGCTCACTGAGGGTGCAGACGTGTACAACGTTTGAGCTGTTGGTTAGCAGTGGGAGCATTTAGAGAAATTCTCACTGGCTGGTAAAGCTGGGAGACTTTTCTTGTGGGGAATCCTGGATAATATGTTTATTTTATTTAACCAGGTTAAGATCCATTGAGAGCCAGGATCTCTTTTACCTGGCCAAGAAGGTAGCAGCACACCTCAAATTGCTATACATATACATATATATATCAAGATAATTAAAAAACCATTACAAAGAAAGAGATAAAATGTTCACATGTAAAATTACATGAGTTGATTAAATTTTACAAACCGAAATATACTAAAAAATAGTGCAAATTTTGGCATTTTAAAGTTAAAGTTGCACATAAATCACAAACATGAGCACTGACCCATTTTCTCACATTGCCTCTCATGCAGTCTTACGACGTGCTTCAGGTGCCATCAGGTCTCTGAGCAGCTCATGCAGCAGCAGCAGCATCAAGCTGGATGCTTTCTTCCCCAGATCAGTGCAGACATGTGGAACAGTCAAAAGAAAAACATCACTTGACCTCAAGGAACATGTTTCCACAGGAGCAGAAGTTGTCCTGTTCTTAATGTGTGTTTGCAGTTCAGGGTAATGTATTTATTTATTTAAAGAAATAAGAGAAAAAGAAAAATCATCCACGGCAACAATGCACAAACCCAGTATTGCAACTATAATTGCCAGAGTTTACAGTTCAGGGTTAAATTCATGGATGTCTGTGGTTAAAACAGTGTCGCGTCAGAAAACGTCGACGTCGTATTCAATTGCCGGAAGTTACGTCAGGGGCTTGTCCGCTGAGAAGAATGGCTGGGCTGCTGAAAAAGGTACGGCTAGAGGTCATGTTTCTGTTTAACTAATAGAAATTAAATAAAGGCGAAAGAAGACAGGGTCACCCGCGTTAACACTGCGCACAGCACCCTGTCCGTCGCTGTGTTTACGTGGTTGACTTCTGTTTGCATAGTTAGCAGTTGGAGCGAGACGCTGCGGTGTGTTAGCCGCTGCGCTAAGCTGTTTGCTAGCTCGGCTGTGTGAAGGCTACAGAGGGCGATACGGGGTTATTATTAAACTGTTTTTCGTATATTCATGATGCCCATGTGTTCGCCTGAATGGGTTCCAAATATGTGGCATTTATACCGTCTCAAATAAAATTTTACATTCCATATTTATGTTTTCATAATACACAGGTCAAATGCTAATGAAAATAATCGTTCGCTGTGCTTTGCTTAGGTTCTGATGGAGTACAGTGTCCAGAACCTGAGTGAATCTTATGTTTAACGCTTTAGTGTTTATTTCATGCCTTCTGTATATACGCATAGTGCATGAAGTCTGTTATATGTATGTTTACAGCAGATTGACATGTCTCTTTCTACTCTTCAACTTTTGGAGGCCACTGTTCATTTCAAGTACTTTTCCTGGAAATTGAAAGCAGCATAACTGACATAAGTGAGGAGGTCAGGCCCTGGTGTTCCTATATTTAGGCTTTACCAGCTCCTTCTTAGTAAACTACAATGGCTGGGTTAGGGTTAGGTTAGGATCTTATACTGTTTACCAACGTATCTGTCAGAAAAATAACAAAAGGAAAACAAGCCGCAGGTTCTCTGGTTTTGCCTTCAGTGTAATGTTGTGTTTTCCAGCCACTAGTAGCAGCCGAGAACATTTATATTTTCACATTTTCACTCTCTGAAAATTCAGAGGACATAAAGTCTATGATGAGGCGTTGGGAATGTGCTGTAGGAATGTACTGTTGTAAAAAGCTAAGTTCAGCTGGTCCTGAAAGAAACATTCAGTCATTCAAACAGCAGGACACGTGATCATATGTCTTCATGAACACCTGATGCTGGCACAGGCCGTCTTTATGATGACTAGATTTCTATTAAAAGGTTGTCTCTGTAACGGGTGCCCAATCTGCACGGTACTGCCACATGGACCTACTGTAGCTATGTGAAGAGTACTATAACTGATCCTATCTGTGATACATTACGGGTGCTCATCTTTCTACACTTTTGGTTTTCAGCACACAAGCTACAGATATTGGATTTTAACCCGCAGGCCTCAAGTTGCACAGAGGTCTGTCAAAAAAAATTACCCATGTCACAAACAAGGCCCCGAAAATTGTACATATTAATATTATTTTTCACTTTTAATTCTTGTTCTTGTTTTATCTACATCTGTCCTGATCATGAAAAAACAAACTCATCCTTCATTTTCAGGATTTTAACCCTTTAAATCCCAGTTCGTTTACATGATGCTAAATTATTATTTTTCTCCATAGTAAGTGGAATGTCCTTTATTTTATTATGACAGTCAAAAACATCAGAAGTGAAGAGAACAACAATGTCCTCATGGATGCATGACGGTTAAATACATACTTTATTCATAGATGGGTGATAATAATAACACAGCATCACCCTCTGGTGGTGGCATACATCACACTGTGTAGTCTTCTGGGTATTCACTGCTTTGAGAATGCTGCAGTCTATGACTGTATGGTCACGCTGCCACCTGCAGGTAGCAGCAGACGTACAGGTATTTTTGAGGTGAAAGTAGTTTTTTTGATTGGACTGTAATGATTCAAGATTTTTCCATTCAGACTGTGAGATTTTCAAAAAATGGTTTAGCTGAGTGTAGCAGGTTTATGAAGGCCACAAGAGAAGCCCCAGTCTGTGTTTCTTATGTATTAGCATTAAATCCGGCCATGAAGGATGTTTGAACCGTCCGGTCATCAGGGGACATTGTTTTCTCAAGTTGTGCTTCTGTCTCAAATCAAAAAGTCGCCTTTGGAAACATTGTGATAAAGTTAATTAACTCAGCAGACAAACTGCTGGTTAGTTCTGTGACTGGTGGCACAAACTGGGGCTGTCGTGTGAGGCACTAAGGAAGCGTGTTGGTTCAAGATGTCTGTCTGTGACTCTGATGGGTGCTGGGTGGGTAATTGGTGTCTCCTGCTCTTCTCTTGCAGACCACCGGCCTGGTCGGCCTGGCAGTGTCCAACAATCCCCACGAGGTGAGCAGCTGACTGTGAACGCACCACACAGCTCCCCCCACTCGTCCCTCTGCTGGGCTGGGTGTCTCACAGAGTCCAGGCACACCTCAGACTCCATGCTTAACACATTTAACACAGTTTACCAAAGCTAAGCACCACAACGTTGCTGTGGTCCTTGTTTACCACTCTGAGGGGATTTAGTAATGAACTACGTCACTCTGCTCTCCCCGACAGCGTCTGAGGATACTCTACACAAAGATCCTTGACTCACTGCAAACTATACCGCAGGACGCTGCCTACAGGAAGTACACAGAGCAGCTGGTCAATGAGAGGTTCAACCACGTTAAAGCAGTGAGTATGTGAGCGGCTGTAAGATGAATTTTCTTCTGAAATGGAAGATGTTTGCTAAAGGTGCTTCTGTCATCACAGGAGCCAGATGTTGAGAAGCTGGAGAAGAAAATAAACTGCGGTCAGATTGAAGAAGTCATTCTCCAGGTGGGTCACCAGTGTGAATTAACCTCTAAACCATAAAACATGATGGGCTGGTTTTTAGATTTTTTTAGTTTCCATAATGACAACACTTTTGAGAGCCAGAAACTGTAAATCATCATATTTTCAACTTCTGCTGGTCCTGGAACTACTTATGTGTTACTTTTGGTTTCATTTGGAGAAACAACAAAGTGTAATCTAGAAATTGACGTTCCTTTAAAATTGTTTTATTTTAAATGTCCAATATAAACATTTCCCAAAAGTCACCAGACACAAATGTTGGGACTTTGCCCTGACTTGAAGTTCATCAGGTTCATGAAGTAAAAAACTCAGTTGGGCTCAGTATTGGTTGTGCTGACTGACCAAATGAATTCAGTGCTAAGGGTAACACTTCTGGTTTTTCTAATTGGAATACTGCAAATTAGTGCTGTTTGGGTTTACTGGAAAAATGAGTGAAACAACTGTGACGTCAGTTGATCAGTGTTGGTCAACGTCCTCCTACAGGCCCGTTTATGATGGTACACATGAGTTATGTATGTGTTTGAGGTCTTCCATGGTTCCATGACCTGACATGGATCTGTAGACAACCTACTTGAACTTGATTTTAAAAAAGAAAGACGAGGCTCCAAGTCACAGCCATTGTGGTTTAAATGTATCACTTGATTAGACATGATGGTACTCAGGTCCATTCAGATGTGGACACACTGACACACAGACCCGAGCCTTAATCCAGCTCAGGACCGGAGTCCAATCTTGAACTGAGTGGCTCTTTGAACAAACCTGGACCGAGCTGAAATCAACACAGATTTATTTGGATTAAAGGCATGACAGCTTTCAAGTACTACTCAATATGTTGTTTACGCCAATAACACACTGCCCCCTTATGGAGCAGACAGGCTGATCTGGTAGTCATCCTGTTTCAGTCTGTTTGGGTTATAACCAAATATGCGAGTGCCGTTCATCAAAGTGAGTCACCACGCTAACTGGGTAGCCGCCACCTGTAGCAGCATGTATGACAGGAAACCTTCAGAAATCAGTGCTTTCACTTCGCTACACATGTGAGAACAGTGACACTGGTGTCATGTTAGGAGGCCGTTAGCTGAGCATAAAGAGAGGAAACAGGGGGAGGGCTCACCTGGCTTTGTATGAACACAAATGTACAACTCACAGGTCATGACCAATCATGAGCAGACGCTGCAGTGACTTGCTGCTTTGAGGGCGACCAGTGGAAGCGCTGCGTAGAAGCACTCCATTAAATATTGTGAGGAGACAGCTGAACACGATACTCCCACTAAGACCACAAGTACTGTTTGTGTATGATGTGGTATTTGTAGCTGTATCGATGAGTTGTGAACAGAGCCGGTCTACTTCCAGTCCCTCTGCTCAGCTAATGGCCTCCCAGCTTCTTAATGCACAAGAGTGAGATCAATGCTCTTGTCTGACCTCAACTACAAAGTGGGAGGATTTCCCAAAATGTCCAACGACTTCTTTGCAGCGTGACATGTGACCTGGCTTCAATGTGTAATAATGAAACCAGAGTGACGGTGACTGTGTCCTGTGTGCAGGCCGAGTACGAGCTGCGCCTGTCCAGGAAGATGTCTGAATGGAAACCATGGGAGCCGCTGATCGAGGAGCCTCCTGCCAATCAGTGGAAGTGGCCCATCTGAATATACCTGTTTGTAGTGTTCATGCTGTCTGTGTGTGAGATCCATACCTCTGCTTCTGCTGAAGTAATATATTAAAGTGTTGAAAACAAACCTCCAGGAGTCACTGATGAGTTGGGCCCGCTAGCTAGAGTTCTACACCTCAATATGAAGAAGCTGAATCCTGACCTTTCAGCTATAGATCAAATAGAAACGACTATGATCCGTTCTTTAAGATAAAACCCCGACAGTTATTCCTGATTCAGCTAGAAGTGTTTGACCAGTGATTTGGATCCAGCTTTTTACAGACATACGTGTACAACCCAGTGGCGTGAAGCTTTCCAGACGTGGTTCCAGCTGTGAAACTTCTGTTACATTTATGTTCGTTTATCATTGACAAGTTTATTCCCATATTCCGTTTTGGTCACAAGATAAATAGAAAATCAAAACCCCATGTATCCCTACACACCAGAGTCACTTGATTCAGTCAGACATGTAAAAGGAAGAAATATCAGGTGAACATTTTAGCTGATGTCCAGTTGCTATAAACGGTTGGATGATCCAGAGGAGGTGTTGTGTATTGTGCATAGAGCTGGACCTTCTGACAGCGTCTTCTCTCCACATGCTCTGCTGCTGCCCAACACAGTAGTTCTCTGTCCAGACACTGTCCCACCTACAGCCATGTCCTCTTCATGCGCTCACGTCCTCTCACCCGTTGGTGGCTCTCTGTAACAGCTGGAGCATGATGGGATAGATGGGAGCAAACTCCTTCCCTTGCCGAGCCCTGACTGACTGCACATAGGCCTCCAGAGCGCCCCTTAGAGTAGAACACATGAAAAGTCAGTACAAAAGAAGACAACTATAGACAGACAAATGTTTGATGCTGGTCGTGGTGCTGCGGTGCTTTCAAAGATGCAGGAGTTTTTAAAATTCAACATCTACTAGCAACAGTGGATCAAACCTGAAAATGACACGTGCACAAGACAGCTGATGTAAGACAAGACAAGATATGACTTTAATAATCCTGAAGGACATTCTTAAACCCTCATGCACCCATGAGAACAGCTGTCTTTTTCATCATTCTGGCTGTGTTGATGCATTTCAAAGTGTATCAGGTGTTTATTTTGGAGGGAAATTGGACCCTAAAAGGATACACTCGCCCTTAAAGACAAAAGCGTAACTTAGAACCTATTAAAATTGCCATTCCCCCGACGTTACATCATGAAATCACGCATTCTATGCTGCTAGGCGTTCGTTCTGTACTGATCTGCTGCCCGCAAGAAAGAAAACCAGTTTGTAAACTACGCTCAGAAACGGGAAAGTGAAAAACACCTGGCAACAAGTCAGAGGTCAGACTATCAACAGGCAACACCCAGGTCACCACTAGAGGCTGATCATTCCCCACCATCACAGTCACATGGAGATGAATGAACAAAGTGGTCCTGCTTGTGTCCGTGCTGATAGAATGGTTTCTTTGTGATGGCGTTCCTACGTAGAGCTCACATAGACGGCCATGCGTACCAGCACCATCGCTCCAAAGAAGAAGATGAAATACACAACTTACCTGATGAGGGTGAGCTTGTCTCTCTCAGAGGGATGATCGTCCAGCCACTGGGAGTACCGGGCGATGGACCACTCTGCTCGCTGTGGAGGGAAAAACTTCTTTAGCTGATCCACACTCTCAAAGCCAACTGCTGTCTCTTGTAGACTTTAATTCATCAACAAACCCTACATCACTCATGTTAACAGGCTACAGTGTTGTATTGGAGGAATTACTAAGCATCCAGTTGTGAATACTGTGCAAAGTATCACTAACAAGACCAGTGTGTGTCTGTGTGTTTGTGTGTGTGTGTGTGTGTGTGTGTGTGTACAGGCCTGGTGAGGTGACTTGAGCTCAGATGGGGCTCTGGTGAAGAGGAAGTGCAGCAGGGTGCTGTAGGGGATCAGGTCGCCTACAGCTGGACTGCTGGCGATCAGCTCACTGGTCTGAAACAGCAGCGGCCTGAAACACAGAGCACACAGCATCCTGTGTTTAGATTGGATCCCTTCTTTCCAGGCAGCCACTGGTTTATGGAAATCAACTTCCTGTAACACAACACCTGAGTATCTGTCAATATAATTACAACCACCCCAATAAAATGGAAAAACACACACAAAATAAAACCATGAATATAGCAAAGCTCGTCCTTATGGGAACAGCTGACAGAGTGAACCCTGGACAGGAACACAGTCTGTAGTATTTCAAATTGAAAGTTTTAGTTCAAAGAATGTGAACTCTATTCACCTACAGCGTATTGGGAAAGGGCTATAAATTTGAGAGACATATCTTAAAACCTGGACACACACCAAGACCATTTGATTGGCTCGATACCAGAACTGAAAAGTGTTTTACTGGCCCTCAGTGCTGAGCACAGCCACCACACTGAGCTACCAGGTTTATTAGAAGAAGGCTATCTTGATGAGAGTACCATCTACACTGCAGCAGCTCTTGCAAAAAGTTAACTTGTCTGATGTCAGAACAGACCGTGACGGGTGACCAGTCCTGAAAACAGCCACAAACAAACACTTAGTCGCTGCTAGTTGACCATGACTCAGCTCTGAGTGATTCCCAGTCAGAAGGCTTCACCGAGCCACACAGCATGTGCAAAACTCTCCTGCAGTAGTGCGAACACTGTTTGATTTCAGTTGGTTTTAATGTTTCTTTATATAAATGTTGATAAAAACCACCCTCCCTCCTTTCAAAGGTAAATTGAAGTGTACGATATGATGGTGGTGAGAGCTGATCTTTATGTTCGACGAGTGAACGCACCTGAAGGAGCGCAGCATCCTGTACGGCTTCCCCAAATCAGACACTCTCCTGCACAGGGGACCCACCGCCATCTCCATCTGACACACACAAGAACACAGTATGAGCATACAAACAGACTGGTGAAGCCGTGACGTCAATACTGATGACAAGAGATGGACAGAGCATCCACCCAGGAGGCGCTCTCTCTTACCTGGGCAAAGTCAGCGGCCAGTCTCATCTTGCCGCCCTCTCCTAGCGGGCGCAGGATGCTGGCATGGCGGATGAACAGCTCAATGGCTCTCTGGGCGATGGACTCGGTGCTCTCGTAGATGAAGTCCACGCACTGGAAGTGTCTGAAGTAGTCGACCATCACTCTGGAGATGAAACCCTGCAGCTCCTTCATGTACAGAGAGCACGGAACGTCTGGCTTATCAGGGCTGGACAGAGGCCTGCAACACAAACACACGATTACATTACACTGAAGAAAAGCCCACATTATAACTGTGGTGTGGCATTTACTGAAGATCCATCCATCATCTATACACCGCTTAATCCTCACTAGGGTCATGGGGGGCTGGAGTCTATCCCAGCTGACTCAGGGTGAAGGCAGGTTCACCTGGACAGGTAACCAGTCTATCACAGGGCTACACTTAGAGACAGACAACCAAGCACACTCACATTCACACCTACTTACAATCACCAATCACCAATTAACCTCAACATGTTTCTGGACTGTGGGAGGAAGCCGGAGAACCCGGAGAGAACCCACGCTGCATGAGGAGAACATGGAGACTCCACGCAGAAAGATCCTCACCGGGACACGAACCAGCGACCAACGGTGCTAACCACTGAGCCACCTTGCAGCTCCATTTACTGAAGATGTCCGTGTTAATGCTACACACTTAGACTGTGGCAGAAATAATCAGAATGAGCTTAATATAAACCATGTGTGACTTTTACAGGATCATTCTGGATTTTTAAAGTCTGGCTTATCTAACAATAATGTGGTTGATGATGCTGACTTTGCACCCTCCACCTCTGCTGTAGAGATTCATGAAACACACAAAACAGCATGAGAACAGACCTCCTGGCAGTTTTCCAAAAAGCAGGATTTTTAACCAAATTTGATATTAAAAGCCTCGAACTGCCTTTTTTTTCACCAAGTAAGAAGCTCCCGTTCTGTTTTGCTGACTGACGTCTAAACACAATCAGCCACACAAGAGGTTTGTCTAAATAACAACATCTAAAACTGGGAAAACCTGAATATAGAGTAAGCGCCAAAATTATTAAAAAAAAAAAAAAAAAAAAAAAAGAGATGTCCTGAATCCTAACAATGCTTCGTGGCATATATAACTCATTAACAACAAAACAAGAATAATACATGAAAAGGAATAAATAAATAAATAAAGTTCATAAAGAAAGAAAATAAGCGAGAGGTCAATAGAGGGCAAAGCACGACAGCATTTAGTGTTACAGACGAATACCAGCCCTGATCCTGAGGAAGCTTTTCTGCATGGATTATCTGACATGGAACTACACTCACAAACGCATCATTCTGGTGATTTTTACACACTGGTGTAAAAAGGCCTTGGACAGAAAACTACTGACCCTGAGAAGTCTTCTTGGTGCAGCGTGATGATGATGGCCTCTATGGAGTCTTTCACCGACTGGAGGAGAGGCTGCACTGCGCTGCTCATCAGGGCCTGCACCGCCTGAATGGGAAAACAGACAAATGTGAGTCCTGTGATGTGCAACTGTCTCACAAATGGAGAGTGGACACAACGTGAAAGATTATAGCGGCAGCATCAAAATGCTGAGAAGACCAAAATATTTCATGCAAGACAAAAAAAAACAACATTTCTCAAATAAAATGTCGAGCATTACGGTCAATAAACAAGAGTCACATTTCAATTTTTTAAACTGTTCAAACCAACAAATCCAGAAAAAGTGTTAAAGACATTAAGATCTAAAGAAGCATTGACACTAAAATCAACCATGTGCCTAAATTAATGCAAACAAATGATGCATGAATGTGTAACATATATGGACACTTAATAAAATGCTCCTCTAAGATTTGAATCAAATCAAGGTCCTTGTTTTCTAATTTACAGTTTGGGTGAAGGAATCATCCTCATATACCTACGAGTTTGTTACCCATCGCTATGTTTAGGCAGCTGTGTCTTTTCATGTGTGATCTTTGCATCAAATAGTATTCATGATGAATACAAAAACTGAAGCACAAAACATAGCTGGCGGACATTAAACGTACAAATGATGAAAGAAAGAAAAAGATTGTTTGCTTTGTTACCTCAAAAGAAGAAGAAAGGGCTTCTGCTGTAGCCGGCGGACCTGAACCCAAACCTGAAATAATCTGCAAACACAGAAGACAGGAGGGTTAGCAGAGGAGACAGAAACGTCCCGGTTACACATGAAATGCTACTCAGACCACTTTACGACTAATTATAAACCAATATGGACTATTTTCAACCAAATAATAATAATAATACATTTTCTTTGTATGGCGCTTTTCAAAAACTCAGAGACGCTTCACAGGATAAAAGAACAACAAAAGCAACTAATACAGAAGTAGAGTAAACAAAAACACAAGCAAGCAGATAAAAACAACACAAGATGTCGATTTGAAGGTTTAAGTGAGAGAAGCAGTTGAGTTTTTAGTTTTGGATTTGAAGGTTACTGGGTCTGTGGTGTCACGGATGTGTTGTGGGTCCAGAGGGTGGGGGTGGCGACAGAGAAGACCCTATCCCCCCCTGGTTTGGTGCTTGGTCTGGGAACGACCAGGAGGTTGGCATGAGCGGAGCAGAGGGTACATGAAGGGGTGTAGGGGTGGAGCATGTCTCTGGGGTAAGAGGGGGCCTGGTTATGGAGCGCTGTATGGGTGAGTAGGAGGATTTAAATGCGGTATGGGATGGGAAACCAGTGATGGTTTTGAAGGACAGGGGTGATGTGGTCTCGGGAGCGGGTGTGGGTGAGGAGGCGGGCGGCAGAGTTTTGGATGTACTGTAGTCTATTGAGGAGGTTGGTGGTGGTACCAAAGAGGATGCTGTTACAGCAGTCAATGTGTGATGTGATGAAGGCGTGGATGAGGGAGGGAGAGAGGGGCGGAGGCAGGCGGAGGCGGGCGGTGTTTTTTAGGTGATGGAAGCTGTTTTTGTGACAGAATAGACGTGTTGGGTGAAGATGAGTTTAGTGTCGAAAATGACGCCGAGGTTTCGGCAGTGGGGCGAAGGTGACCGGGAGGAGGTATCGAATGAATGATGGACATCTTTAACTGTAGAGGTGAGCGAAAACAATAAGGACAATAAGGCAAGAGTTGAGAAAGTCGAGAAAATATCGACCCAATTCTGGTTCAAGACTTTGCATTTGGGTAAAAGACTGCACTGTTGTGTTTATGTCTTTATTAATTTGCGAGTGACATAGTGCTCAGAAGAAAATGGACAGAAAACGTACACGTGCCTTTTTACCATTCTCTTGGTTTTATTGTGAAAAAGTGTGATTTTCATAATCAGCTTGTCCCACAGTTTTGCACAGAAGTGACAAAAGGCTGCCTTTCTCCACACTTTGTTAACTGTCAGTGCATTTAATGCTGCAGAGCTCCTCGACTCAACTCAACGAAGAGACAGTCACCCACACATGGAGGTTCTAAACCTCTTAGAGCTGTGCGAACAGGAAATACAATGTTCAAATCAATAAAGTTGTGAGAACAGGCACAAAGACAAGAGACAGGAGGTGAGATCTCGTCACACATCCAAAGTGTAACACTACAAACTATGTCACACATTTCAGCTGCACAGAGGACGGCTACATCCTGCTGGGAAACCTGAACCTGTTTAATATGAACTCTTATCGTGTTTTATGGTTGTTATACACTTGAGGGTGTAAAATAAAACACATTTGCTTCTGCTACTGTGCAAGTTTCCCCACAACAAGATGGCAGCATGACAAGCCAGGCACAGTGTTATGAACCACACAGAGACAACAGTCTTCCAGTCTGAACTGTATGTCGCCCTGCCCCATCAGTGCTTCCTGCCTCCAGGTGAACCATTCAACAGTTAAGAGTTGCTTCTGCAAACTCTAAAACCAAATGTTCTGCTGTTGGAGTCTTTATGAACTTCCAGCATCTGAGGAACTGAACACGTGTTTTTTATGGCAACGTCCTACAGCAATATGAAAACCGTGGGTGTTAGCATGTAGTGTGGCGACTGTGGCTAATGTTACGTCTATCTGTGATCGTATGGCCACAGGTCAGAGCTCCGTGTTCGCTGTCACACTAAAGGACATTCAGAAATGGTGGACTCTTTGTATTTCAACACAGTACGTGTGATGAGTATAAAACAGTGACTGGATGGCAGCCCGTTAACACGACGTGGTCATCAGCAGCACCTCAGAGCCATTTCAAAACTGCAGCTCCGCTCCACCAACATACAGATTTTATCACCACAACATCACCTGACAAACACACAAGTTAAAAACTATGTTGTGAATTCAGCTCATTCTCATGTCAGCTGACCGCTCAGAGAGACAGTAGGTCTGGTCTCACACTCCTTCATGTATGTTCTAACCTTAAAAGGAAAGACTCTGAGGAAGCTCTTTAACTGCCTGTACAGTCTTTCTTTTTTATTATTAGGATTATACTGATAGAGGGCAGATCTGAAACAGGTCTGAAGTTGTTAAGAAAGAATCATTCAAGATATTTCCGTCTAATACTAAATAGCACAAAAACATCCTGCACTATATATATCCATGCTTGTTTTCCCGTCTACCGTCAGCGCTCTACAGTCTCCAGCCCTCCTCTCGCCTGCCTGCAATAAATTCTCACTCTGTTTTCACACAGTAAAATTTAAAGTCTTTCAGTTAAATATTTAATGCAGGAGAAATCTGTTTTTTATGCTATTAATCAGCTGGGCTGCTGTGCCAGGACACGCCATACATCTTTAATGGAGGAGGCTAAGAGAACACACTGCAGCCTGACTCCTTTCATCCCTCTTTAATTTCCTCTTTCCTCCCTCTTATGTACGCGTGTGTTTGTGTGTCCGTTCGACAGCTCTATGCATTAGAAAGTTGACACTCTAATCACACACACACACACACACACACACACACACACACACAGAGGTAGAAAATTGCATGTGCCTTTATGTGAGCCATATGAAGTGGACAGCATTAGGAAGCTAAATTTGGTTTAGTAATAAGGCAATTGTGTTTAATTTAACAAAAACTTAGCCAGTTAGGACATTAGTCATTTCCCACTGTGCTCTACAAGCCTTAATGCAGCTTGTGCAAACAATGAGTCATTTTAAAACACTAAATAAAGCTCGCACTGTAGTAGGCAAGAATAATAAAATAGTAAACGGTCCACCCTCGTATGCTCTAAATAGTGTTCTTCTACCTTTGTGGCACTCAAAGCACTTTACAACGTGTTTCTCATTCAACCATTCGCACACCAGCGGCGACAGAGCTGCCACGCAAGGTGATGCTGTCAAGTTCCAAACTGCTCACTCACACTTTGTGTCCCTGTTTTTTTTTTTTTTTTTTTTCACTCACACTTTGTGTCCCTGTTTTTTTTTTTTTTTTTTTAAACTTAGTGAATTGTTGAAGTCCTGGATCCCTTTTTTTTTTTTTTTTTTTTAAACTTAGTGAATTGTTGAAGTCCTGGATCCCTGTGTGACACAACATCACCAAACCTCACGTAAGCTGCCAGCTTTACACCAGGAAGGATTGCGCAACACTTCCAGCAAGGCACAAGTCTGAAGTAAAAGCCAACGTGAGAATGGATTAATAAACCAAAGGAACAGATTAATAAACCATGGGAACATTTTACTAAACCCGCTGTGCAGATCGGCCCTCCTTGACGTGTTGATTTAACCGCTTTACCAGATCCCGCCAGAGCAGGACGTGAACCAGGAGGAGGCTGTGATCGCTCAGGAGACAAACTACGGCTTTGTCCATTTTTAATATTTTTAACCAACCAATTTTTTGCATGGTCTACATATTTTGATCTTTAACCCTCTGAAACCCAAAACACACCAGTGGGTTTGAAATGCAAGCATTCTTTTTAAAAGAATCCTTAAATTATAACATTCATCAGTCAGACGCTGTAAAAAGAGGAAGAGTCATCATTTTGTCACTGACGTCGCACAATAATCCTGTGTGGTTCGGTCGCATAAACTACCAGAGTCTAAGCTTAAAGTTGCACTATTTTATCTACGATTTGATATGTCTCATTAAAAAAAATCTGCAAAAATAACCTGTTTGCACCAGATACTGTAAAAAAATAAAAAAATAAAAAATTAATAAAATGTGTGCGTCTCAGTGCAGCCAAGAAGAGTGAATCAGCTGCGACCAACACTCGTGACAGAACTTCAGGACCTTTCAGCTGAATTCCAGGTTGTTTTTACATAAAGCAGAGAGGAGACAGAAACTGTAACCATCCATCCATCCATCCATCCATCATCTATACACCGCTTAATCCTCTCTAGGGTCGTGGGGGGCTGGAGCCTATCCCAGCTGACTCAGGGTGAAGGCAGGTTCACCTGGACAGGTAACCAGTCTATCACAGGGCTACACTTAGAGACAGACAACCAAGCACACTCACATTCACACCTACAGACAATTTAGAATCTCCAATTAACCTTAATGAAGCCGGAGAACCTGGAGAGAACCCACTCTGCATGGGGAGAACATGGAGACTCCACGCAGAAAGATTCCGGTTCCCCCACCGGGACGCGAACCGGCGACCTTCTTGCTGTGAGGCAACAGTGCTACCAACTGCACCCACCTTGCAGCAAACTGTAACTGGACAACAGTATATAGAGCAACTTTGTTCCCAGTGTTGGTAACCTGTGGGCACAGTGCTGTACATGAGTGGATGAAAGCTCCGTGCACTCACAATGGCTATTGGTTGAGACTGTTTCATTTAAAGCTGTGTTAGATTATATTATGTTACAGTGGAGGAAACAGTTGATTAACCAGTTATTTGGTATTTACAGTATTTACATGTTCTCACCAGTAGAACACCAGGACCAGGGTTTATCAACATGAAGGAATTCTGTGGAATCCCTCAAACAGGTTGTAGCCAGTGTAGCGTCACCTGTTAGAGTTAACATTGTGACATTTTTGTTTATCAAATGATCTGAAACAAGTGGGGAATACATAGAGTAACACAGACTCGTTGCCTGTACTGTACACTGACCGATCGTGCTTGCTGTTTTCTACCACCGTGCACCAAAGAGCCACTCTGAGCTCAGGAAAACCCTGACGACTGACCAAAACGTACCGTTACATTCCACCTCATTACTGGAGAACAGCAGTGACATCGCTGTCTGAGGACCAGGAGCTAAATATCATGCTGCCACTGAGGCTTTCTAAAAAAACAGCTGTAAGGTCTATTAATGTTACAACACTTGACAAAAACGACAAAGGCATCGCTTTGATAGCTGAAACCGGCAATGTCATTTATTTCATGTTTGAAGAGCCAAACTGGTAAGATGAGCTGCCAGAGGCTTGGGTTGACAGCGTGATCAAACCGAATTAGCTCTGGAATGCTAACAACAAGATCATTTAGGCTGTGAAATGGAGGTATGGTAATGTTTATGGAGGTGGTATTCAGTAAGTGTGCCGGGAATCTGAACACAGATGAGCCAGAACATTGTGACCACCTGCGTCTGTGTGCTGTTGGGTGCAGCTGAGGCCCACTGTGGCCTGGACTCTACAAGATCTCTGACGCTGCCCCATGGTGTCTGGTACCAAGACATAAGTAGCAGGTTTGGAGTCACCACATTTTAGATTTGTTCCATCCTTCAACACCCTGTCTCTGTTTCATGGTTCGTCCTTCCATGGACCACCGCTGACCTCCAGGGCCTCACATGCCACACCGTTCGATCGGTCTGGTCATAACCATGTAGCCCCTGTCAAAGTGGCTCAGGTCTTTACACCAGGACATTTCTTCCACATCTAACGCGTTGAAACACACATCCCAATATTAAAAACTGTCTTTATTAGAAGCTCAAGCTAAATTTAAAAGCAAGAGCCAAAGAAGAGCCCCTGAGTGGATTATTTATTTTAACAATTGACGGATGTCGTGACGATCAAAATAATCATTAGTTGCAGCCCCAGACTAGAGGAAGCGATTCCTGGACAGGCACTGTTGTTGTGAGATGATCGGCATCATTGGCTTCAGGTGTGAGCTCACTGGTGTACGTTGAGCAGCGATCCTTTCTCAAGATTGAATTGAATATTTCATCCAGACAAGCCTGAACAAAACCTACAATAGTTACAGTGACTCTTTGCAGTAAATGAGGACATCACGCTATCACACTGCCACAGCAACATCTCCCTGTGCGTGTAATTTATGACATTGTGAGTGGATTCTTGATCTAAATTTGTTGGTGTACTTGTTCAGCAGACAGACAATAGTTACTCCTACCTTAGCGACAGCTTGCTGCAGACGGTAGAGGGAGTTGACCACAGCAACGTTCCTCCTCTGGCCCTCTGTCAGCGGACCAATCACCTGACTGGCATCACCTTGAGTACACAACTGCAGACAGAGGGAGGAGGGATTAATTGATGGATTGTAAATGTGAACTGGACGGAGACTTATGGAAAGGTAGAGTGTACAGTATATAGACACAATAGAATCGTGTATTTTTTAAGATTGCTGATCCCCAATTTAACATTTTGATCTGTTCATTTGTGGTATGGATACACTGGGGGCTGCACACACCAGCTGTTCAGACTTGACACAGAAGAGTTGGACGGTCTTGGCAGCATTCTTAGCGACAGCCAGAGAGAGGTTTGGATCCACCGATGCTACATTCAGCTCACTGCAAAATAAAACACATCAAATCAGTCACAACAGTACAGGCTCATCATCAAATGCAACCTGTAGACAACAGCACACACCATGTTTTTATCATCCAGAAGTCTGCTCACATGGTTTTCACATATAAATGTGAGTCTCTGTAAGTTGGAAAGAGAATGATGTGTTCGTATTTAATACTAATTATTGTATATTTAAACTACCCTTAAACAAAAACATCTACAGATACGCACCAGCTCACTTGTTTCAGATTTGTTCAGTTCATTAATTTGTAACTGACGGAAAAAAAACATATTTTCCCAGTGAAGCAACACAAGTTTTTTAATAGCACCAAGTGTTTCCAACACGCTGTCTTTGGCATCACAGTGCAATTATCTTGGTTTGACATTTGTTAGCGGGTGCTGGAAAGTGCAGCTATTTTAGTGAGATCCAAAATTAGTTAACAAACTCAGCCGGGGTTGATATTTCAACTGGGAATACGGAGGAGAAGCAAAAGCTCCAGCAGTAATTGGATGTCTGTCACTTCTGTATACATACAATACAAGTTGGCACTAAGCTGTCAAATCTACGAGACCCTTCCCCTTTAAGACACGACTGTCACATACACTGAAATGCAAACGCTTCAGTAAATTGCGTTCATTCAACATGTGATTTAAATGTTAGTTAAGATTGAACTGAAGAGACAGAAACACATCACAACACTCCTGTGATATGTTAATCATATTTTTCCACACAGCTTTCCAGCACTTTTCTTTTAATAGCATCATCTTTTTGCATCTGGCTCTCCTGGATGATTGAACAGCGGCTGACTTGGCCGTAGCGCCACCTGCTGTTCATCTCAACCGCAAATACAACTGTGTGCATCAATTCATCTTTCTTTTGTTGACTTTTCTAGAAATGTGGTCAACTGATTTGATCCCTGGCATATTTACCGTTAATGTAATTATCGTGACTGTCGTTCTAACTTCGCATTTTCCGCCTCTGTCGTAGCAATTCAAGTAAACGAGGAGTTGCACTAAACAGCGTACGTTGAGTCAACCAGCCTGAGGTAAACGCAACCTTCCAACAAAAACATATTTACATAAATTGTTTTAGATGTTTGTTGGTTGTTGACTCAGAAGTTAACCGCCTGGAACAGCCATTGTGGTACATTAGGGATCTCCCATATTACAAATACTAACGAGATTCTTTCTGATGCAAATTAGGACAAACTGACTGAAAATGAGGTGGGCTGCTTATTATCATATATTTTAGGTTATCATATACGGGTTGCATGAAAGGAATCCAGAAGAATTTTTGATTTTGCATGGAGTGTAATGAATTTCATAGAAGGCTGTCGGAATAAAACACATTTTGTTGTACTTTTCTTTGGCATTCGTTCCACCTTAAAGCTCACCAAGACCACGAACTTTCACCTGGTGGATTATACCAGCAGTTTATAAAAACCTTACATTCTAATATTTCCATGAATGTGTAAATTAATAATATTGTTCAATAAACACTTGACTGACCTAAAGCATTTCTTTAAAATAAATGAACAGCCTTTAAACATGTCAGCAGACTGTCAAGTAAAAAGAATGAGTGTGGAATGATATTTGCCACCTCCAGTGGGTCTTCGCTGTGAGGCAGCCAGCTGGCATGCGCTGTACTTGCCTACTGATGGTCTTGATGATGCTGTCCAGCTCGTCACTGGACGGTGGGTTGCGACCCCCCATGGGAAACACGAGGTTGATAGGATCAAACAGGCGAGAGAGGGACTTGGAGAGGTAAGCGGCCTCATACGGCTGCAGAGAGTCTTTCAGCGCCTTCTCTGGGCTACAGATGCACAAAGAGAGAGAGAGATATACACAATCAAAGCCAGATTGATGTGCTCACAGGTAAGAGATGCTGAACGGTCACCGTTTACAGTAAGGCAACCTTTACAACTGCAGCATTTCCAATCTATAAAGACGCTATGATACCCACAATCTCTTCTCTGTCTAACGTAGACACATAATATCCTCTAATTGTCTACCATATTTGTGCTGACATTTATTAATGGAGCACTTAAACTGCAGACATGAATAGAAGCAAAATGTCACCGTGTCTCTTCCCACCACTATTCAATGCAGACATTCTACAATAGACCATGTTTGTGTGTGTGTGTGTGTGTGTGTTTAATAATGACTATGCACTGTGACGTCGGACAAGGAGAGGAAGCAGAAAGTGTTTTAACAGTCGAGCTGTCAGGTCACATGTCTTGGCGTTTCCATCAGCATTTGATGAGACAGAGGTGTGAATATTTTATTATGCGGTTTTTCCTTCAGCCAGCAGACAGACTGACAGGTGTGTACAGAAACTGCACGACTAAGCATCTGCACACATTCTCCTTTCATTACCGCACATGCAAGAAAGAACATTGTTCCTGTCATGTCTTCACTCCCTCTCCATCCACCTGTTACATCATTCCTTTGTTCCTCAGCCAGTCACTCCTCTCTGCTGCTGCACTCCTTTATTTAACTGTTCTCCCTCCTACCTTCTTCTCATGTCTCTGTAACTACAGACGCACCAATCCCATTTGTTCTCTCAAATGCGATACAAATTCTAATAACCAAACTTAATGAAGTGTCTGCTGATTCTGAGAATCAATCAGGCGCAAGTGGTCGTACACCAACCATCACAGTTAGATGACTGTAAAACCTTCATAAACGAGCTACAAGTTTAAGACTGAGGAACAGGACTCAATGTAATTGTCTGGCTAATATTCTTGACAAGTGTATTGGAGCAATGCGTCCTTATCTCCCTATCTTCTACTCTCCCGGCTGCTGCTGGTGTCTCAGAGTCACCCAGTAGGAAGGGAAATTCTTGGGCATCTTCCTTTAGTAGCTAGTGATATAATACCTTACTCCAGTGTAATAAAACGTCCCTAAAATTACAATGAAAGGATCAAAGTAAAGCAGCTCTAAAGTGTTTATTTCTTATCACATGTGTAGATGTTGTCTTCTGCTGTGCTACTCTGCTAATTTTTTGTGACATTTCAAGGACCTCTGTTGTCCTCCTTGTGGCCCATTAAAGGGTTGATAAGTGAGTCGTTTTCTTGATTTTCGAGATTGTGCCGTTTTAAGTCAGGAAACTGAAAATGCAGCAAACTGCAACTGAAATCAAGTGATTTAACTTCATCTGGTCATGAACATCCACATTCCTGAAAGTTTTATTGACGACACTTCATCTAAATCATCACATAGATGTTTGCTTAAAAAATATCCCCGTACCAACGTTCCTGCGTTGACCCTGTGATGCAGAACAGGATTTGGGGTTAACACTGTAACTTGAGGCTTCGCTCTGGATTTCTGGTACGATGAAGGTGGCTTACATTGTACTGGGGTACATCGCCATGGTAACTTATGCTGCACGTCTAACCTGCTCTCGTTATGATCCAGATAACAGATTAGCACTTACAAAAGCACTACTGACTGACCAAGCCGCTGTCCTGATAAATGTCATGAGCATTCCCTGAAGATCCCGTGGAGCTGGGAGTTTTTGTTCTTCTTGTGACAAACGTATGAAGTTGTTCACACATACATGTACGATACAGGACACACCATCACTCTGCTTAGCGCTGTGACATGAGTCCATCCAGCTACAGCTAGGTCATTGACATTAAATGTGTTTTGACTTTATAAATGCACAAATCGCCAACCTGGAAGAATCACTCATGACCAAAACCAGTATTTGAAGTTGAGCATGCCGTTTCAGGTGTAACTGGACTTGCTTTCTTATGACTGAACTTGTAACTCAGGTGTGACTGCAAACAAACAAAACATAAATATGCTCCAAGATAAACTTTTTTTTTACCCTGATTCATGCTAAATAAAACAAACCATCAGTATAATCACGTCCTAAAGCAACTCTGTATTGCTGTATTTGAGTGGGCTCACTTGTAGTCCTGTTTGCCATGTGTGAACAAGTCCGGGTTGTCCGTCTCTGTAGCAGTGATGTCCAGAGATGCGTCCATGCCTCCGCTGCTGGTTAAGGCCCCCTGCAGACTGGCGCTGTACTGCTGCAGGCGGCGCCACAGCTCGTTGTACAGTCGCAGCAGTTTAGGATACTCCCCTTCAAACGCCTGCTTCAGGAAACAGGAGGCTAGAAAGGGGAAAAAACAGACAAAGGTAATAAAAAAAAAAACAATATGTATGTATTTCCTTAATAATACCCATTTCAGGCATTACAGATTAGTGTAGTCTGCGGGTGCACCACCAGGTGGAGTCTCTCACTGCTTCATGCTGTAGTGACCAGAGGGTGTCAGTCACCTGGACTACAGACAGGGACGTGTTGGCAAGCAAAGGGCGCTGTGGGGCTTTAGCTAGCAATGGACACCATGACAAAGATGTCTGTGATACTTAATGACCTCCAACTACAGCCCATGTGTTTATGAGAAGCTGGACTCTACCAGGACAACATTCCTGTATCCACTATGTAATTCAGCCGTGTCTGTTGTGTAGAACAGCAATACCAACACAGGACAAACATCCACTGAGTCCAATTTGTAACATCAGTTGATTAAATACTGATTGATAGTGCTGCATTTATTAAGAAAATTACTTAAATTTGCATCCCCAGCATCCTGCCACATATTGTGCTCTCCCTTTACGACGCAACAAACAAAGCATGAGGCTTGGGTTTGTACCTAAAATGCCTTAATCAGCCCCAGTCCTGATCTGTGAGGTCAGGGCATCCTTACTTTTTATTTCTCTGAACAGAGTTAATTAAACAGCTCATAAACAATAATGAATGATAGGGCCCTGGTTGCATTTCCAAACAGTTTCTTTGCTTTTTTTCAGCGTGAAATAAGGGAATCAGGATCAGTCTCAAAGGAGGAGTTAGGTGCTGAAACCGTAGCAGTTAAAAGTATTATACTAAAAGCAAATCTTTTGCCTCTCTCATGTCTGACTGTTGTGGGGTGGACAAAATACGAGGAATACTTTAAATGTAATGCAGTCAGCTGCACCGCCACGGCAACAAAAACAAAAGCTTCATTAAAGTAGAATTTGTGTCAGAACTGTTGTGTTGCATTACATTTCACAGGTGTCCCTAATAAATTCAGTCAGGGCCGGTTTGGCTCTGATTTGTTGACAAAAGGAGCAACGTAGGATATTATCGGCAACGACTAAAAATAGCAAAGGGGGAAGAACAAGGGAGGAATGGGAACAGAGGACAATCAGTAATATGGAGGCTTATACAAACATGCCTCTATATTACTCGCGTGTTAACAAACACATCACCCTTTCCTATTTATTTCTGTTCTGGAATATCTTCACACACAGAGCATGACAGAAACTGCAGGTTTTCAGGAAAGTGTGAGGTTGAAGCCAAGTATGTTAGCAAGCAGCCAAATCCGCCTCTCCTGTTCTCACTCTCTTATTCCTTGTAATCAGACAACTCTCTCCTGAAACGCCTCCATGTGATCTGTGAGTGAGTGTGACTAGAGAGATGTGATTGTCTTCTATTTCTCTGTGTACTACTCTTCGTACAATTCACTCATACAGCCACTGTTCATTTATTTATTTTCGTTGAAGAATGGGGGGCATTTCATTTGTTGCTTTATTTGAGCAATGACTGCAGAAAGCCGTGGCTGAACCGGCGAAACAAAGGAGGGATGATTAGGGACGCGAACAACAATCAGCTGCAAATTGTTCAATTCAAGCACTTAGCTTTAAAAACATCTCCACGTCTCACTGATGCCTGTGTGCTACAGTCACTCACCTCACTGACTTATCATAGGAATGAACACACCCAGCCTCTTTCACATGAACCTGGCTTCATATCAGCACCAGAAAGGAAAAGATGTCACAATGCAAAGTTTCCTTTTACCAAACTGTTCACACGCGAGCATTTATTGGAAAGGTGGTAAAACCACCAACAACGTTTTTGGCAGCGCATGCTGTTAAAACTGAAAAACATGATCTCTGTATTCGTCCGGGCCTTTCAGTTTTGGAGTAGGACACAAAAATATTTACCGATTTCTAATTTTGAAATATTATTTTGCTGTTTCTAGTTTGTTCTAGATATTCATCAATTTGCGTCAATGATATTTGGTTTTAGCTCTCATGATATATTTTGTCATTACCTATATGGATTTAAAAGTATTTTTTCTTTTTTTTACTTTTTTAATAAAACAAGTCACGATAATAAATAACAGTATGTTTACAACATAAAAATAGTTTGGATGTAGAAATGATGGGTGGTCTGGTCACCATTTAACTTCATTCACAGACGTACAATCTAATGCTGGTTAAAAGTATTTAATCCAAGCAAGACTTTTCCAAGTATAATAATAACAATAATCGATCAGATTTATACCACGCTTTCTAACTCAAGGAGTAACTCAAAGTGCATACACTGTCCATTATTCATTCACACACATTCATCCCGGTGATGGTAGCTACGATTGTAGCCACAGCTGCCCACACTACAGTGATGAAATGTTGGGGAGATATTGCTGCAAGGTGGCTCAGTGGTTCGCACCGTTGCCTTGCAGCAAGAAGGTTGCCGGTTCACATCCCAGTGAGGACACCCAGGATCCTTCTGCATGTTCTCCCCGTGCAGCGTGGGTTCTCTCCGGGTTCTCCGGCCTTCTCCCACAGTCCAGAAACATGCTGAGGTTAATTGGTGATTGTAAATTGTCCGTAGGTGTGAATGTGAGTGTGCTTGGTTGTCTGTCTCTAAGTGTAGCCCTGTGATAGACTGGTTACCTGTCCAGGTGAACCTGCCTTCACCCTGAGTCAGCTGGGATAGGCTCCAGCCCCCCATGACCCTAGTGAGGATTAAGCGGTGTAGATAATGGATGGATTGATATTGGTATATGAAAAAAAGTTGGCTGTAGGCAGCATCCCAAATGTTTTTGGACTAAATCAGGAGTGTCCAATCCTGGTCCTCGAGGGCCACAATCCTGCATGTTTTAGATGTTTCCTTCTTCCAACACATCTGATTCAAATGATCAGGATCGTCATGAGGCTTCTGCAGAGCTTGATGATGAGCTGATCATTTGAATCAGGTGTGTTGGAAGAGAGAAACGTCTAAAACAGGGGTGTCGAACTGTGGTCCTCGAGGGCCGCAATCCTGCATGTTTTAGATGTTTCCCTTCTTCCAACACACCTGATTCATATGATCAGCTCATCATCAAGCTCTGCAGAAGTCTGATAACGATCCTGATCATTTGAATCAGGTGTGTTGGAAGAAGGACACATCTAAAACATGCAGGATTGCAGCCCTCGAGGACCGGATGTCGACACCCCTGATCTAAAACATGCAGGATTGTGGCCCTCGAGGACCAGGATTGCACACCCCTGGACTAAATTCTCCTTTCTAGAAGCTTCTGCTGTATGCTATGATGTGGTGTTCTTGTTTTGTTTTGTTTTGTCTTCTGTTTTTAATTATCGTGGTACCGTAATGCAATTGCAAGCAGTGACTTAATACGGGCCATGGCTGCACCACAGTCTAACATTGATTCAATGTGATGCTGCTGAGCTCTCTGATAGGTCCATGAAGAACAGGCTGTTTATTACTCACAGCCCCATTGATTTCCTGCTGCTAACTGAGCTCTTGTTACAGCCTGATTATGGATATTATGGCCAGCTAAATGAAGCCTCCCACTAAGTGTTTGTGCTGATGGTGGAGTAGCAGCAATCTACTGTCAGTCTGAGGAAGTCTTAAACATTCACAGATTCACCTCAAGTAGTTCAAATTTGCTTTGAATTAGCAGCTTAACAATTGAAGCTGTCAGAAGTCCCTTAAATTAGAAGTTTGAACCGAAGACAATGTTTGTTTGGTCTGGACCAAGGGTACAAAAATATACACGGCTGCATTTTAGCTTCCATCCACTTTGGCTTCACGCTAACCTAACAGAAACCAAATGAAGGACAGATCCCCACATCGTACAGACTGACGGTTTGCTCCTTGACTGGACTGCTCATCCTGCATGATAAGACAAACACACACGATAGGATACAGGCACAACAGACTGTAGTTTTAATGGCCTCTGACTGTTTACTTGATCTGGGAAAATCCCTGCACTTGTGCTGGTCCATACATGTGTTACCGCGGTTACCAAATGATTTTCATAAATTAAATATGCACATTACTTATACAGATCGATTAGAAGACTGCTTCCTGAACGGTTCAAACTCAACAGATGGGTTTATGTGCTTTGCAGCCAAACTGTTGACTTTAAGCTAAAATTACCCGACTACTATCAAAACACCTTGTGGATATAGAAAGCCAGAGTCTGTGAGAGTCTCCTTTTCATGTTGCCTCACTCTGGTTTGTCTGCATCCGTGTTAAACTGCACTAATCCAGTAAATGCACCAGGTTCATTTGAACAGAATAAAACAGCTTCGGTGTGTCTTACCTTCAGTCGCTCTGTGAAACTCATCACTCAGGGTGTTGGTCACATCAGTCCAGAAGGTATAGAGGATATCAGGCTGACCGTCCTGTCATAAGGGAGGTGAAAGAGAGGCACACAAATTATCTGATGTCCACACCGACCTTGTAACCAGCCCGAACTAGCCCATGAGATAATGACTTGATAAAATACATTTCACATCCTCACTTTCTCCCTGATTAGCCAGTCCTGTGTGTCTGACTGCATATTTAACTTTATAAAATCAAACGGTTTTGCTGATGATGGTCCAATGACCTAAATGTTGGTTTTTCTTTCATATTTTTCTAAGTTTTGGAAATCCAATAAACACATTTTCTCTCCACGTGTGGCCTTGTTATCAGTGTGATGGAACTGCTCATCCTACCTACAAGTACGTGATACTAGGGCTTATGGATCCAGCGTTAAAACAGAACAGACCAGTTAAATGTTCAGATGGAAATTCCCGCCGTAAAGCTTTAACAAGGTTGGACGTTCTCAACATTCGTCTGTGATGTGAAGACAAGTTTGTTTTTAAACCAAT
>NW_007578314.1:131327-143520 GCF_000690725.1 Stegastes partitus
ACGTTCTCCCACAGTCCAGAAACATGCTGAGGTTAATTGGTGATTGTAAATTGTCCGTAGGTGTGAATGTGAGTGTGCTTGGTTGTCTGTCTCTAAGTGTAGCCCTGTGATAGACTGGTTACCTGTCCAGGTGAACCTGCCTTCACCCTGAGTCAGCTGGGATAGACTCCAGCCCCCCATGACCCTGGTGAGGATTAATTGGTGTGTAGATAATGAATGGATGGATTATTGTAATATAGTTTAGTACTTCAACAGATGATGAGCCCATGCCTGTCGCAATATTTCAAGCAGTGTTTAGCCTTAACAAATCAAAGACATAAATGAGATTGTAATCACACTGCGACTGAGACACCAGCATTGCCATCAAAAAAACCCATTGTCACACTGACAGGGAAGCAGAGCCCAGCAGCAGGAATCTGAGAAATACAGTGTTATCTTTTGGAACAAGTTGCTGCCTGGCTGCAGCATTCTGCACTCGCAGTAGCATGGAAGATATTTCTCCTGCTGAGAGCTGGATGAAGGGAGTAACAACAATCAAACGTGGAGGAATAACCTGAGCATGCACCTATCTTGACCAGGTCTGTTGATGTCCAACAGCTGACGTTTATACGAAGCTTTCAATGCACAAGTGTTTCTTTCGACGTAGAATGAGGCGGTGGTGAGGTAACCGTTATCACATGAACAAACTGTGATTGAGGGGAGGATGAAACAAGAGGTCCTAAACCTTAGGTGGGAAAAAAAAAAAGCAAGAGGGCACAGTGACCTGTGTAAGTGTGCATAAAAGGTGCTTAGTTATTTCTACTCCACTACACACTCGACTACCTCTTCCTAATGAGTTACAGCTCATTTATCACAACCTCACATCTCTCGCGTGTGAACGCTTCCCTTCTTCTCCTGGGTGATTTGTGTACATAGGTTTGATAGAGCCCTCATATACTTTGATGCAGCTGCTCTGAGAGGTGCAGACAGTCGAGCCGTTTGTTTTTCTGTGGACACATGGCACTCTTGTCCAGGAGAGCGAAGATGATACTGCTGCTGCACTGCCTGCTTGCAGCCTTGCATTTAGACATGTCATTAGGTCTTAAACTCACACCTCCATCTCTGGGTAATTGGTGAGAGCTTTGTTTCCATAGTAACAGTCTCCTGCTCTGATTTCTACAACTAGGTTTCTGTGGTGGTAAGGCAGCAAAATGTTGATGATGGCCACGATGATGTGTTAATGACAGCTATGATTACTATTGTTACTACTGCTACAATTATTTCAGTGACCGGGCACGAAGAGCTGGTAGCCTGCTGGGTTTTGTTTTTTTTTTTGCCAGGTTCGTTTGTTTTCCCTCTTCTGAAAGAATTCTGGTTACTGGATGGAGAGAGACTATTCTCTTGCACAATTCTAATGTCAAAGATGGATCCACAGTCTTTGTTAAGTGTGAAAACAGATTCTGAATTTTAACTGAGCCCAATAACAGGCATCAGCGGTCTGAGTTAGACAAAATCAAACGGGTATCTTTAAACGTTCTCCTTGTTTGTGTTCCTCTGGATAGTATGTCTTCACTGGGCTGCAGCAGAGAGATAGCAACAAGGAACTGATTTCCTATTCGGAAGACTACATCTTAGTGTTTAAAGTTTAAGATAAATGTTAAAATACTGTTGAACTCACTATGGATAGTTGAACATGCATGCTGCAAAACCTGAGCTAGCACGTTGTTTAATGCTTTCTTCTTCCCTGTCAAAACCTGGCAGCTACATTACCAACAGCAGCGCAACTCAATCAACAATAATTTGTTGACACTCAGATGTGTTACGCTACGAACAGATAATGTGAGGAGAGACAGCAGCTACAAAGGTCTGACAAAATCTCCTCTTTCTACCCGCACACAACTGATTTATTTTTACTTCTCAAACTTGTATTCTTCCGACCAAACTGAAGCTGATTCAAGTGACATCACTTGAAGCTACTAATCAGGCAGATTTCCATGTAGTAAAGTGGTGCAGTTCCTTTCAATAACAACAATAAAATGATGCATTCTAAGACCCATATGAGACATCTTCTTGATTTGTGTGTCTGTTCTTTAAGTAGCTTGACAACCGCTCATTCGATCTATACTTGCTGATTGCTGGCAAATCATGGAAGTGTTAACTGTGATTTTAATCAGTGGTGGCCATTTCTGGGGCCTGTTGGGGGGCCTCAGTGGGTCTCTGGCTGCATCTGGGCAGAGCCTGAGTTGCCCCTTCTGCTAGACAGCAACATCAGTGTAAAGGTAAAGGTCTGACGTCCAGTGATAAATCCCCAGTCTGATCAGTCCTGTGCCAGGTCTTACTCCCACAGGAGTACCGGTCTCTTGTTGGATAATGAAACTGTCACATAAAGTCTGCTGTATATTTTATACTTGATGGGGACTTGAAGGGAGGAGTGTACATGAATGTGAGTGACATACTAATCTGAGAAACATGGAACAACATTTCATTAGATTTAATCTTTGTAGTCTACACACACAGCTAAACGTGTGTCCTCACTGTTTTCTGTTGGTATGATCCTAAAACCAGAGCAGTAGAGCCCACCCACCTTGACGATCTCATCAATGAAGCACACGTGACTGACAGGGTCCCTCTTCTTCATCAGCACCTTCTGCAAGTGCTGCACCTGTGAAATGCACAGCAGAGATAACTTCATACCTAATTCATCAACCTCGCTGACTGCCGTGCTTTTTGTTTTCAATGTTTTATTCAAGACAAGCTGTACAGTCGGTTACTGGTCTGTGTACCTGTCTGCATGCAGCACATATCTGGTCCATTAGTTTCTCCAGGTTGGTCCACAGAGCAGCGCGGAAAGCTGCTGTGTTGCCTGGTGTTGGCAGCACTGCTCTGCCGGGCGCGCCTAGAGGGAAGAAAACGACAGTGTTTAAGGTCTTTGTTTGTTTGTGATATGACTGAAACCAGGACCATCATCAGTCTAATATTCCCCAACAAACAACTCACAAAAAAAGGATTACATTTGTTTTAACCACATGCTGGAGAAAGAAAAGAGGAGCTTTTCTGTCTTGTTTTGTTTTACTTATTGCTAATTTCACACTAGAATTCAAATTCAATAAACAAAAAAACAAAAAACAAAACCAACAGTGTCTCAGCACACAGCTCCAAGGCCACTGCTTGCTAATCAAGATGTAAACCTTCAAATTTCTCACAAATACACAGTTTAATTTCTTTAAAGGATCTGTAATGTTCTTAACAGCAGGCCGCTGTTGCTTAACAAACAAGTGTCAGTGAAGACAGTGGAAAAAGTACATTAGTTAGGGACAATATTCAGCAACAAACACTTCTGGTGCGCTAGTTTGTGGCTGTAGAGACGGAGCTGAGTCTAAACACTCTGCAGTGTGTGTGTTCATACAGGACTGTGTCAGCCATCGTAACAGTGAAACTCAATGATGTGTTTTAAACAGTTCTGGACACCAATGAACTGGTACGGCAGAGTAAAAAGGCTAAATCAGGCTTCAGACACACACACAGACACACACAGACACACACAGACACACACAGACACACACAGACACACACACACACACACTATTTGCTATTGGACACAGTCATTGCTTGACTCTTTTAAATTCTTAAAAACTTGCCTTAAAAAACAAAATGTCACATTTATTTGGTTGCTAATGTGACATTTCATTAAGTAAAATAATCCTGAAAAATTGTCACGAACACACCAGGGGGAGCCTACTAGGCCTAATCAGAGCTAATTGTCTGAAAATACTGGTAATTAGAACAATGATGTAGCGGCTACATCAGAGCCATGGAAATAACACACGCCCTGCAGCCAGAACTGACTATTCTCTGTGGCCATGGTAATCATCTATTCTGGATCAAGCCAACTCATGAACTAGGTCAAATAATGAAATTCCATTGTCTTATCTTTCTGAAATGAGGACAGTGCATCCCCTGTGCGAGCATGTGCAAGAGGAACTTCTTTTTGAGCTACATCCTGACTCGGTCTTACCTCTGGGGTTGGCTGGCTGTGTCAAGCCCTTGATGTCAAGAGCGTTGGCGATGTTGTCCTGTATAGCGGTCCGGTAACCCCCCACAACCGAGCTGATGGTCTCTCTCAGGCTGCCCAGGTTGTAGAAGACTTGCAGGGCTGTGCCGACCTGGGTTGGGTTCTGGCCAACAAAAGGAGAGAGGAAAAGGTAGGAAGAGACAAAGAGAAGTGTAGTTGGCAGTCATCCACGGCAGGCACTGATTTTAAACAGAATGAAATCAGCTTAATGGGTCAGGTGATTTCACACACAAACAGTCAGTTTGCCAGGCGAGTGCAGGGGTGACAGCAGCAGCTAAAAATACCCCGTACACTGATTTAATGAGCGAGAGAGCTGTGAATATGCAGCACGGCAAAGTCAAGACGAGAAAAACCGACGAGAGGATAGGAGAGTAAGAAAAGCAAAGACAGAATCAGAGGACAAAGATGCTGGAGATTCGTTGAACACAGCACACTGTGGATGAAGCTGTAGCCAAACTAAATCCTAAAACACGTGCGTTGAAGTGAAAATTGCTTTTTAAAGGGAAGCAAATTAATCAACTGCTTAATCATTTGAATCATTTTGACTAAAGGTATTATATATTCTTCCTGGCAGTGATGTGGGCCTGGTAAAAAAATATTTTCTGACATTTTATACACAAAACTACAGCGTATCCAAATCAATTATGAAAATATGTTTTACCCACAGCCTAACTGTTGTTTTACACAGGATGGTGTGGCCATTACAAAGTAGTCTACTCTCCTAACATCTGAAGCAGCTGCTGTCTGGATTCCACAACTCAAAATGATCCTGACAAACAGAAGTGAAGATGAGGTGAAGGAACGTTGCATCTGACTGACACTGGAGCTGCTGCTTTGCTTCTGATGGTATTTTTAGACATCTGTCGTTTGTTTTTAATGAATTTGCAAAGCCACATTACTTCACTTTGTAAATGAAGTGAGCTGACTTCACCAAGTATAGGACTGACTTACGTTCATGGAAGACAATTAGAAGTAGGGAAACAAAAGAAGGCGTCAGAAGCTAAACAGAGAAAATTAAAAATAGTCGATATACGACATCATTGTTGATTTCATGAGATAAAAATTGGCATCGATCTCATCCAAAGTTAAAATACACATGCACCAACCGAGACTTCTCAAGCGGACCGATAGCCGTGCTGTACCTCATTTGTTGAATTTATAAACAGAAATGTAAAAAAGAAAAAAAGAAAAAAAAGGAGGGAGTTACGTGCTGAGGCTAGTAATGACTTCCCACATTCTTGTCATCCCCTCAAGGTTGCTAGGCAACAAGCAAAGATGCTGCACAAAAGTACTGGTTGCTGTTCATCAAGAAACGGTTACAGCACATAACCTGTGATTTTTTACATTTCTTTTGGGTGCAGATTAAACAAACACGATTAAACTGTGTTAACCTGGCTAGCTGTTTCTGTCTGCTTTCAGTGTGTATGCTAAGCTAGGCTAACATGCACTTAATGCAGCTCTGTACTTAACACACAGGCATGCAATCGACATCAACCTTCTTATCTCAAACCTAGAAGGTTAAACAAGTCTTCCAAGTCAAAACTATGAGGTCATCTTTTAAGGGAGATATTGATAGTAACTCAGTAATTGGATTTATCCTGAGTATCTTTATGTTTTTGTTCTTCTGGTGGCAGTGTGCTTCTACACACCTGTAGGCTGTAGCTTCAAACAGATCTCCATCAGACAACATGAGCAGATAAATGCACCATTACAAACGGCTGTCACTAATCTTGGAGTTGGATTTTAAAACTAGAAAAGCGTTGCACATGTTCAGAGAGCAACGTCAGATTTTTTCTAAAACGTGCAACAACATTAGATTTAAGGCAAAAAAAAGTCAAAACAAATTGATTTAGGTCCCTAATCTCTGCTTCTTCAGGTGTGGGGGTCCAACGGTCTGAACACTCCGCTGTGCTACTAACTGATGCAGATTTCAGTTACTAGGATTCATTGATTTAAGTGTTTGTTGTGTTTTTTTTTTTCTTCAATTCCTTAAGAGAAGAGGAGGAGTTTTTCTACGTGGGTCAGTTGTGATCCCACTCAACAGATGGGCTGCAGGGTCTCTACTGGCTCAATCAGAGTGCTGAGGTGAAACTCGCTCCCACACAGCCCAGGCAGCATGTCCAAGTGCTTACATAAATTCACAATAAACAACTCCCTGGGCTGATAGAAGAAGCTGTCGCTGTGTGTGCATATACAGTATATACGTGTGTGTGTGTGTCTCTAGAGCGCCATATGTCCACACACAAAACTCAGCGGCAGAAGTTGTTACCCATCGATACTCCAGCAGTGGTCGGGATAAAAATACTTCTTCTGAGGGTGGAATACACAGGAGAGAAGTAAGTGTGTGTGTGTGTGTGTGTGTGTGTGTGTGTGTGTGTGTGTGTGTGTGTGTGTGTGTGTGTGAGCGAGAAAGAGGGAGAGAGGGTGTGGAAGTATCTATTTTTGGAGAAGCAGCTTATTGTCTAGACGTAGGAGTATAAAGTGGTTGCTATGACTTTGGAACAGACTGTAGAGTTACAGTCTTCTGCTACTTCACACTCTGTCAGCAGGTTCAGACACACCTGTTTAGCCTCTCTTTGAGTTCGCACGCATGCACAAAAACACAAATCCAACAGCTTGTACTCTGCAGTTTCTTCATTCGCTGTCAATTAACTCAACGCTTCCTGCACAGATGTTCATATCGAAAGTTCAGAAGGTGCTTAAATGAGACGTGCCTTCCTTCTCCTGGTAGGTGTGAGTTTGCTCACAGAGCCAAAAAAAACCAACAAAAAAAAAGCAAAGTAGATGTGATTGAAAGGTCCCATTTTGTGAACCTCTTCAGCAAATCAATGAAAGTCTCACATGTCCCGAGTCTTTCAATTATCAGCTCAAAATACCACAAAGATGGTTCATTCTACACAGCCGTGGTATCAGTCCTGAGCTGCTGCTGTCCACACCTCCTGGAGGAAGAAGACTCTCTCTGTGTCTGCTCTGGTCACTGACCGATGGAGCCAAACAGCAGCTAACACAGACTTGCTTCTGATTTCACATGTAAATACGGCTGATTTTACACCACAGCCGTTGTTTTTAACTCGTGTGCAAGGTGAGTTTGTTTGACAATGCTGTGGCTGTAAAACTAGGAGTTCGGCCACAAGTTAGAAAATGGCTTTGATGTGAATGCTGGTTAACATATATTCTTAATAAGTTACCTTTCGGTCACCATTTCATAACCCTTCTGACAGATACAGAAAACACACACAGAATATGTGAGTACCGAGAGCAGCAGAGAACGAAACAGATGTGAACACTGGCTGAGTTTAGGTTGCACTGAAGCACAGCCGACACAAAAACACGCAACCCACACAGTACTTGTAAATTGTTTTTAAATTGTTCTGTAAGTTTCCACCGTCTCTGAATGCCCCTCAGCTTTACAATTTCCAGAGAGCTCTGATCTGTGGACACAAGATCAAAGCTAATGATAGCATTAGCCACATTAGCCATACAACGTATGAAGGAGTAATCGACTGGGTCTTCAGCTCCTCAGACGCTGGGAGGAAGAGTCAGCGTTGTGTTCACTCTGGGAACCAGCAGCAGAACAACAGGTGAGCTTTGGAGTCATTATAGAGTTGGATGGAGAAGCATCTCCATCCATCCATCCATCATCTATACACCGCTTAATCCTCACCAGGGTCATGGGGGGCTGGAGTCTATCCCAGCTGACTCAGGGTGAAGGCAGGTTCACCTGGACAGGTAACCAGTCTATCACAGGGCTACACTTAGAGACAGACAACCAAGCACACTCACATTCACACCTACAGACAATTTAGAATCACCAATTAACCTCAACATGTTTCTGGACTGTGGGAGGAAGCCGGAGAACCCGGAGAGAACCCACGCTGCACGGGGAGAACATGGAGACTCCACACAGAAACCGGCGACCTTATAGCTGCGAGGCAACAGTGCTACCAACTGCGCCACCTTGCAGCCCACAGAAGCATCTCTTAAAAGTAAAATTTGTTTCAGCTATTCGGTGTATTTTGTAATGCTAGCATCGGATAACGTCTGTTATCATGTGCACAACCTTTCTAGTTGTAAATGAAATGCTGACATTTGTTTTGGTCTGAGATGCTGGTGCTTAAGTTTAACGTCTCATATTGTGGTGTTATATTTTTGCTAAATATCCACTGTCCGTCTGTTCGTGATGCTTTAAAACGTAATCCTCCGTTAAGCAGTACAGTTTATAGTGAACACCACGTGGCACATTTTCACAACAGTTCTGATCAGCCCAGTTGAGGCGAACAGTAATCATTCTACATTTAACAAGTAACAAAAATATTCATATATAAATATATATATATATATATATTCCTTTTAATCTGTCTGTGAAAGCTTTTCTTAATCCTTTTTCAATCCTTTAGTGGCCCTTCACAGACTGCTTCCATTCCTGTTTCCTCTCGTCGGGGGGGAATCATATTGCAGGACTGAAGAGGGTTCTGTGTGTGAAAGCTACTGTGTGCACTGATATTAATCAGAAAGAAAATCATTTCATCACTTAACGACTTCCATTCACTCATTACTCGTCGTACATTTCTTTAAATCCCTCCCTTCTTTTCCTGAGCCAGGTAGAACAACATCAAATCACAGTGACACATGTAACCTTGGCTGCAGACAGACAGAGTGCTGCGAGCCTCATGTGTCATCAGCTGTCCATACGGGAGGAGAAAGCAAAACACGGCTGCACCATAAACACAAAAGCTGGAACACAGCTCCAGCGCTCTTCTGGACACTGGCAACATGTCATCATGGACACTAAACAGACTGTCTCACACACGCACATGCATACACACACCGTCTTTAATGGGACACAGTCCCCTTGAGAACAAGGCTTTCTGGGGCAGATAAAGGTTAGCAGAGCTCCCATGTGCCCGTCATCTCCTGCACATGTACAGAACAACACACATACAAAGTGCTCGTTTCTCTTCTTCCATCGTCCTTCAGTTGTAACCAACCACCAACAGCATATGTTTATAAAAATCCTATTTCTTTCTGAAAAAGAAATAAAATAAAACTGATCATTAGAGAAAATGAAACACACACAGAGTCTCCCTGATGTCACATAAGAAGTTGGAGAAAGAAATTATTCCCCCCCCAAAAAAAAGAAAATCACAAAAGCAAATATTCTGGGTAAAGCACATTTTTTAAGAACCACCAGTACTCATGAATCCAACAGTGTAAATGCACCAAGACTCGATGGACGCTTTAATTATTGTGACTCATCTACTTTCTTGAAGCAATGTTAGCACTCAGTGAAGAGAACCAGCGGCTGGGTGGCAGATCGTGGGACTTGCTTTGATAGCGTATTTACACAAAGGTGTTCATTCCTGTTCATATTCAGCAACGTAAGTAACAAGAACAGAAGAGGCGCATTTCTTATCTACTTCTTTTTGTTTTCATTGTTTTTTAACAGTCTGGCAGATCTCATTTGATATGTTGGAGGTACTGTACATCTGTCTGAAATCAAACCTTGGCTCACTTTTATTTTTACTTACCGAGTCTCAGTTTGTCGAATGTTGCCGAGTACATCAGATATTCTCAGATAAGAGTCAGTAATGAAATAATTAGTCTCAAATAATACTGAGCGTTGGCTTTTACTGGCAGAAACTTGGCACAAAATGAAAAAGCATTGCACTAATGCATTGGCGTATGCTAAGCTAACAGGTGAGCATTAACAAAGTGTTTAGTTTGCATTAACAGAAAGTTAAAGTGAGAGTACAGAATCCCAAAGGTGGAGTAAACTAAGTCTTGGGACACAATAAATGAATGTAAAGGTTTGACTCTGACGCTTCACTTATAAATAAACTAAATACCAACTAACTAAACTAAATAAAGTAGCACAGCAGGCTCTGGACAGTCTAGTGTAAGTAACAGCTGTGTCTTTTAGTCTCTGTGTTGCGTACCTGGATCTCCATGCCCTGCTCCAGCAGTCTCTTGGCTTGGTTCTCCACCTCCAGCCGGGCTCTGCTGATCAGCAACAAGTCGTTCTCAATCACTTCGATGCTGCTCAGATCCACGCCTTGTGACAGGTAGTCTGGAGCAAGCACATAAACACAAAAAAAACAAACAGTATTAGAACATTTACAGACGTATCTTTCAGCTTCATGTTTACCAATATTAAAACAATCCGTCCTGTAATGCTCTTTGGTCAAACATTCATAAGGTCCATACCTGACTGTGTGCAGCGCTGTGTGATGACATGTTGCGCTATACCAATAAAACTGAATTGAACTGAATGAAAAACAAAAAAGGACTTCATTTTTCAAATATTATTCCGATATGTGTGGAAACACAAAGTGAGTCTCGTTTCTCAGCAAAAATCATTCATTGTCCAAAAATAGTAAACTGGGGAAAGAAGTTCTGGTTTTACTTCCAGGAAGCTGTCACGTCCTCCATCTTTATATTTAGTCACAATCTTAATTAAGTACTGGGGATAAAAACCGAAAAGACAAAAACAAAGGAATGATGAACTGAATGTGCCTGAATGGAAGGAAATGATCTTATTGGTTATTGATTGTGTCACCAAAGTGTCCTCTGCTCTGGTCATTTCTATTAACTCACAGATCATTTCATACATCAAACACCAAGGCTTCAACTTAAGTGGCTTCATTGATTTACTTTTTAATAAGGCACTACACTTGAACATTGCCCAACAACAACCAGAAAGAAAACAGGTCCTTCAGGGGACACGGACAGATCTTCCCTCAGGTGAGTGAAAAAGATAAATAAATAAAATAAATAAATAAAATAATGCTTTTTCATCCACTTTCACAACAATGGCTCAGTCAGTCTGTAACTTCATCAACACGTCTCCTTTGTGATTAAATTATCATATTTATGCTAATTAATTTGCATACCGCTGACAGAAATGATGACAGCGGGACTAGTCAGCTTGACAGATTTGTCAGCAACACTTGCTTCAAAGAAGCACATCGCACTTCTAACGGCGTGTTAAACATTTCCATTCTGCTTTTGCCCCTGTATTGTTTGTCCACCCACCTGCTGCAGAAAGCTCGACTGTGCATTAGAGGGAGAAATATTGACTCGTCCTGTAACTGAATCCTGTTTTGTTCTAGTATGAAATTGAAATTGATGTAACCCAGTCGATACGTGTGATTTTATCCGACCAATCATGAGCGCCTTCTGCAACACTTGAGTCCTACCGTAGCGCTCGTAGCAGCACCGGCGCTGTAGCTGCCACCTTCACTTCTGCTGCTTGTGTTTATTCTAAGACACGTTCACTACAGATTCAGTAAACGTCACAGTGATTTATGCAAAGGCGCAGAATTAGCAGTGACCAGAGTGAAGGGGTCCAGTGGATAAAGCAGTTTTCAAAAGAAAGCGTGAGGAAGCTACAGAGAAGGTGTCTCTGAAAAGTTGTGAGGAACTGACAGAAGTCCTGACTTGTGTGGGAAGTTGATTCAGCCAGGAAGGAACAGAAACGCAGCGCCGGGCAGAGAGATGAGCAGACTGGAACAGGGAGACACAGCGAAGATGTGACGGGAGAAGACAGACAGCAGACAACAGACTGGTGTGTGTGACTAAACTACAGCCTGCTGGCACAGCTCCCTCCTGGCAACTTGCAAGAGTCTGACTTGAATATGGATATCAACCAGGAGCCAGTGAAGACAGGGCACAAGCAGAGTGAGAAAGGCCATGTAATTTCTCTGTGCAGGCTAATCTCTTCCACCCTGAACCGCCACTTTGTTTCATGATAATCACTGACGCTAATATCGTGCTCGTTTCAGCTCATCTCTTGTTCGTCTTGCCAGAAAGTGACAAATCAGAAAATGCACATTCAAAGGCTGGTTTCTTTATGTTGACAGACATGAACGTCCATGTCTGCCACCGTTTGGTTCCCATGTTTCCGCTGCTGTTTTAAGAGACGCTGCAAAAGAAGAAGTCGGCAGCTGGTTCAGGCTTTGTGCTCACGAGCGCTGTCTCCATGTGCATAAGAGAGTAGAACAAAACTGAAAATGTTTTCACAGTAAAATACCTCATTTAAGTCAATATTAATAATTAGGAATCATTTTTCATTTCAGCTTCTTAATAAAGACGAGTAGAAAAACTCATTTCAAATGTAAACACTTGTCAAGGCACACAGATAAT
>NW_007578314.1:144160-146521 GCF_000690725.1 Stegastes partitus
GTGATTTGTGACAAGGGCAGCTGTCACTCCCCACCAGGTGCTGCCTCCACCAGGGAAGGAAGGGACAACAAGAGGCCCAGGGGATGGCGGCGGCAGAATCACACGCCTCGGTAGACCTGGATGGGTGCTGACGGGCGGCCGACGGAGAGGAGCAAGCATCCCTATCAAGGCATATGATAGGATGTTTCTGAGCCAGAAAGGCACTGAGGGAGCACACCTGGGCTTCGCTAATGCAACCGATCTTTGCATTTTTGTTACGTGCTTTAAAGCAATTAGCATGTCATGTATTTAAGTGAAACAATGTAACAACGCTCAGTTCTGATATGTTCTAATGAATCAGACAAAAGGTGCAGCGACTGCATCAGCTGCTCGTTATGATAAGAAAGGTGTGGGGAGTGGGGACTGGTATCAAACCATTTCAGATGTGTTATTTGTCAAGAGCTGCAGATTGTTTGCTCTTCTTCCTAGAGAGAGACGACGAGCATTATCGGGCAGGTGGCGGGCTGAGGCACAGAGGACCAGGGAATTGGACAGGAGCCACATTCAATTCAAAACCAATCCACTCGAAGCTTCAACCCAAGTACAAAGCCCGCCAGAGGCCACGATGGAACAGCTGAGCCCTGCATCCATTTGCTTGCTTAGATATGTGTGTTTGGGAGAGCGAACGGGGAAAAGAGAGAGGTTGGTCTTTTCTGACTTGTGTCATAATATGCTCACAGGGCTGTCTGATGCACCACGCTTGAAGCCACACGCACACACAACCGCAGACGACACAGGCCAATGGAAATGATGTGGTAGCTCCCAGGGGATAAGTTGTGCTCTGGCACAGATGTGTCCTGGTTTCTGCAAAGGCGCATTTCATTCGGCTTGTTCTTCAGAGGACAACAAGACAGACATTGCCAATAATCAGTTACCCATTTCTAAAACTATGTGTTGCATATTGGGACTATATGACAGCATTGTAGAGCTTGAAATTAGCAGCATGGAACCCTTCAGCATCACCTTGGTGATAGAGTTAATCAGCATATTGGGTTGTGGATGGGTACAGCCAGCAGGGAAGATCTGCTCCCACTTATCAGCGCATATTTAACAGTCAGGAAATAATTATCATTGAGCACAAATTAGGAAGGTTGAAGTGTAGATGAGAGGCAGACCTAAGGGGAATTTCATGAAGGAGGCTAAAAACAGCAGCTTATCAATCCAGGTCTTGTTTCAGTATCTAATTCTACACAACACGAACTGGATCGGGTTCAGCAAACTGTGACTGTACTAGGTTGTCCTGTGAGATTGAGAAAAACATTAATGATCAGTATGAATTCTAAAGTTACATTCATAAACTAGGGATGCACGATATATCGACGACCACATTGCTATCGGTCCGATGAGCAAATTTAGCCGATGTGAAAAACCGATGATTGTTTACATTAGCACCTTCGTTTCCATAGAGATGGCGGCGCGCATGGACGCAGCGCCCCCTTCAGGAGACAGCGAGAGTGAAGGTTTTGAGTGTCTTGTCTATCCCAGACGTTCATTCTGCATAACTGACAGCCGAGACACTTTGCTGACCATCAGGGCAATGAACGTTGCTAACATTGTGATGTGGACATACTCCACCAACACGGAGTCCGACCGGAGACGACGCCGGCAGCTACCCGAGAGAGAAGCAAGGAAACAGTACCAACGTAAAACAAAGGAGGAGGAATAGGATTGGAGAATCGCTGCAGAACTGAAAGAGAAAATTCAAGAAAATACCTTGTTTGCTTCGTACAAATTTATTCCTGAAAGCAATGTTTTCCAAAATGTGAGGACTGTTAAGTCTACAAAACACAACAGTGGAAAAAAACAAAGTGACCATTTTTTTCAAACATAACTTTTGATGGAAGGCACATTGTCTGACAAGTATTTGTTGATTAAACAGGAGCTGCACTGTAACACAAAGCAGACAGCTCTGCAGGAAGTTTTTTTTTTCCTTAGCTATCAAGAAGAATGACTGAAACAGCTTCAGAAGCACAGAGGCTGTGCAACTGCCAGGCCGCAGTGTATCACAACTAGTGTAAACCACGATGTGACGGTGCGTCTGTGTGTGGATTTGCTTAAAGGCTCAATGCAAAGCGGAAGGTTGAAAGCGGGTTTTAGAAAGGAGCAGAGCTAGAATTCAGTATGTATGAGTTTTGTCCCCACTGTGAACGACAACATCAATGTCCTCCTTCAAATGTGTGACATATTATATAAACAAAACATAACACAAAAATAAGATGAAAGCAAATTCAGGTTTCCGTAAGCAGTCACGTTTTTATAAACGACTACAAACGTTCTTGATTCGTCAGTGTTTTTTCCACCCTCACTTCAACGATGCATATA
>NW_007578314.1:146731-200079 GCF_000690725.1 Stegastes partitus
ATAGATAGATAGATAGATAGATAGATAGATAGATAGATAGATAGATGGATGGATAGATGGATAGATGGATAGATGGATAGATGGATAGATGGATAATAGATAGAGACACTTCACCTCTATCAACATCTTTTTTCTCAACTTGTGCACATTATCAAATGCTGAACGTGACCTAAAATGTAACAGAATTAAACTGTAGCAGTTATAATTAGGGCACAGGAATTTGAAATTTTATTGAAGCTTTACAGAAACAACAACAAAAAAATTAGATTTTGTGCATTTTTATTTTCTCTGCTGTGCTAAAAATATTCCATTAATCTTTGTGCTGTTACAGCCAAAACTAAAGTCCTAATAAACTGTGATTTTGGTTTCGGAGCCCATTAAGACAGCACTGCTCTGTGTCTGTGTTTAGATAGTCCCTCTGCATCCTGGTTTTGATGACTGAAACATTGCCCCAATCCAACAGTTGCTGATTCATGTGCTTCTGACAATGACCTCGCTCAAAATATGCAGAAAAGTAGCACCTGACACTCCAGAACTTGCAGTGAGACTGCACAGCATATGACACAAGGTGAGCTTAATGAGTTCAGTAGTGTGCCTCTGTCAAAAACGCATTCTTAAAGCATGCTTTCTTTCTGAAGTTTTACTTTTCTCACCACTTGTTCCATGAGTTATGCCCTTATGAGAATGATCTTTATGTTGACCTTGAGTTGCAGCCATCTGTGCCGCCAAAGCATCATCAAGGCATCGGTGTTCACTGGAGTGGCATTTGTCCATATGGCACAAAGTCTGTACTTGTATTTATGACTGTTGTGCTTTCAAAATACAAAACACACAAACCTGCTTTCACTCAGGTGCACATCAGTGTAACACTGTACAGCTGAGGACTAGGCAACAGGCAGCGTCCCTTTGGACAGCCAGTGGACAGCCTGGATATCAGGTTGCAATAATAATACATTCATGAAGCATTTATGGATGTTTTCTATCGCACTCGACTTTACTTGGAGCATTTTAGGTGCACAACTCACCACTCATCATTGTCAGCTTTGCTGAATAAATAAGTCAGCGTCTGTCTTTTCGTTTAGAACTGTCTCCATCTGTTTCGATCTCTCACATATCATGCGCATGTTTGCTCAGGAAAATAGTCTGGAAGTGTTTATTTTTTTTCTCTTTATAACCTTGCTGCCTGCCATCTATCGCTCTCGCTAAAGACTTGTATCTGGGCGAAAACAGGCCTCCCGCTGAGTTGCGCATGTCAGTAAAACAGTCGAACTGGAAACCATCATCCCTGCTTACACTCCTTGAATAAACAAATGAAGAGTGAGAGATGAAGAGCTCAGATACAGTGACCAGATCACAGGAAACGTAAAAAATCCAAACCTCATGTTTTATCACTGGAGAAGAATGTTTCCCAAAAGACAACAGACGGGCCCTGATTTAAATTCTGATTTATCAGTCTGGGTGTGCTTTGTCTCGCGGTGCTGTTGTTGCCATGCCAATGCCAAGTAGCTGTAATTAGTCCACTCACAAGCTACATCGCAGATATGCTCAGCAATAAGGGCAACACTGCAACTGCTCCAATGGTAGCCAGATTGGTACAATTAAGCATGTACCATCCGGCAGGTGCTATGCAAACACAAACAGCGGAGGAGTGGCCAAAGTCCTGACAGGAAAGATACCGCCATTAGCATCGTCATGGCCACCGTTTCCTACCTGGGCTTTTTAATGAGGGAAAACAAACTTCTGGGGAGATGGCTGAGAAAAAGGGGGAAAAAAAACAATGACTTAAAGACAAAAAAGATCTGTGTTGTTCCTGCCTGCTGGAAACAGCCTTCTCCTCTTATTACAGGCAGCACAGAGGATGGAGCAAAATATCAAGGGAAGGAAAGAAACAAGGACTTAGAGTAAGAAAACAAAAACAACAGGGTTAAATCTGCTTTGAGAGTCCAATTAGTCAAGCACAGAGGTGTAAAAGGGAAAAAAAAGGAAAGGAGAAGACAGTTTCAGAGAGGGGCGATGGAGGGGGAGGGAGCGATGGATGAGTAGGAAGGGCTACTGGAGGCAGATACAGAGAGAGGCAGGAAACAGGACAGAGAGACAGACCAACAGAAAAAGAAGCACAGCAGAGAGAAGAGAGGGGGAGGCAGAGCAGCAGTGTCAGTATCTCTCTCGCTGCCTCCAGGCTGTGTGGCTGCATGCTTTCTACCAGTCAAAATTCCATCTTGAAAGGATTCAACAGTGTGCCGTAAGATCCTTAAATGATGGGCTGCTAAGCTACAACTCAGCAAGTCAGTCTCATCACCTGTGGGCACTACGCTACCTGTGGGGATTGAGATTACAAAAGCTCTACAGAGAAGGAAAGCACTCGGACAGACCCACGGATCACTGAGGAATGGTCTTTGTCTGGAGGTAAACTAACACACGGCACAATCACATACTACACTGGTACTGTAGCGCTGATGGCAACGTGAAGGCAGTGTAGAACTACCACATTCAGCTCTAGATAAACACACACAGCATGCGTGACATGTTGTTGAGCCTGCGAGTCACGATTTTCCAGTAGTGATTATTTTGAGTGGGGAATAATTAGACTAAATGAGTGGCTGTCAAACAGCAAGGCACATGGGTCTTACAAAATAAAACACAGCTGAGTTCACTGCCTCCTAAAAAGACTGCCTCCGCTGCTGCATGGAAGCTCATTTAGCACAAAACCAATCAGACTGAAGAAAGAATGCATTTGAATCTGTCCTTAGAGGGAGGTCAGTCAGAGGACAGATGCTTCATTTATTGCAGAATACAGACAAAAGAAAAAATAAGAATCCCAACAAGTGCATTAAGCCATCAAGCTAAATACTAAGTTTAAATAAAAGAGAAATCAAAAGAAAATGATCAACACTTCAAACTTCAACGCAGCTAACGGTAATGAACCGGACATCAGAGCAGGAACCACTCAAGAAGAAGTCAGTCCAGGCTGAGAGCAAACACTCCCGTCTACACTCCAACGACTACTTTCATTATTGGTAATTATTTTTTCAATTTGCCTGATCAATTATTTAGACTGGAAAAGGTCAGAATATATCAAACAGCATCCATCTCCTTCAGATCTTTCCCAACCCAAGGTGACACTTTCAAATGGGTTAGTTTATCTGTCCATCAGTCCAAATTACAAAGATAATCGATTTACAGTCGTTTGAAACTAAAAAGTGGATCCATTCTAACATGTTAACTGTTGAAAAAAAATGCTTCACATTTCTGCTTGATAAATGACAAAAGATAAACTGATTAGTGGAATTACTGATGCCTGTGTTTTGGATTTTTCCTCTCTGATGGATACAGGATACCTTGATACGTTTTCACTGATCTGACATCTTGCTCAGACCTGGCATCGCTTTACAGATATACTTTATGTAAATGCCCGGGCCTTCTGCCAGAAATCGGTAGGCGTGCTGACAGCAGTAGGTGTTCCAACAGACTGGATGTGATTGGCTGGTTGGGTTTAAATAGAAGCTGCGTGGTTAAAGTTAAGGTAAGCCCACATCTGTCAGCATGTCCCACGCTCTGGCTCCATGGTTGAGTTGCAGGCGCTACACCTTCCTTTGAAACTGCAGTAAAATGCGTTACATGTGCTATAACCACAGTAGAAGCGCTGGATTTGTACCACTCAACCATACATTAGGACAAGTGACAACATACAATATTAGCTACAAATATATTTATAACGTGTGCCATACAATCCCAGGTGGACGGACCATTTTGAAAAGGAAGGACAGAAAAATTCTGAAATTCACTGAAAACACCCAAAACCTTCATATACTGTACGACACACTTAGAATAAAATGGTCGATCACTTTGGTACGTTCACTGAATTTTCTCCTGTGGTTTAATTAAATGGTACATTCTTTCCCCAAGAGAGAGAGAGAAAGGTAACAGAGGTATAATCCACAGCAAGAAGAACAATTATCAAAAAGAATCCATGCAATAACTGCAAAGGGTGTCATGTTTATACCATGTGTTAAGGTGGTCAGTGTGTTCTTATACTCTGGGCAATGCACTCTTTAAATGCTGGCGGTATCTGTGTCAGCGTTCAAAGTTGAATCCGGTTTGTTTCATGCAGACTATTTTGCTAAAACATACAACTCAGCACTTCGATTTGCAACCGATATGAATCTGTGTGCATGCATATGCACTGAGCTGACAGATTGCATCCTGCCAAGAGAGCCAAGAGTCCCTTTCAGTGTTAGTGACAAATATCAGCAGATCAACTGATGACGAGCTGCACTAATTGCATGGACAGGACAACCTCATTAGATTTGCTGCTTTGGAAAACACGGCCAGCAGCCGCTGGACAATTGTGAAGTCAGCACTAACAAGTCCAGTAAAGGTGCTGCATTTTTAATACATAACACACAGACATTAATGGGCTTAATGAACGAACAAATAAATAATTCCTTTTATTAACGGCAGAAGATCAATGTGATTTGAACTGATTCACTGTATTCACACGATGTGAGTCAGGTTATTTGCTTGTTGAGTTATTTTTGGCATTTATAGATCATTTAAATTAAAGCCAGTACATAGGCTAGATAATATAGTTCTGTTTGTTTAAACAGAGCAAGAGGATGCTAAAACAATACTTTACCGTCATTACGGCATGTCTTACTGAAACTTTAAGTGGGGATATCAATTACCAAAATTCTTCAGTACAAATACAAACCGTGTGGGCTAAAACGCACAAGAAGCGTAATTCTCCTTGACAGTAATTCACTACAGGTTTGTGTCTGGTATGGTAGCCTCATTATGTTATGCAGGAATGAAGATCAGTAACTAGGACAGTATTAGAATGGCTAACAGGTCACTGAATTTGGCTTTTACAGTGAACAGTCGTCACCGGGGAGATCTCCCTTCAGGTTATGTGTTCCCGTTGGCTGAGAACTCAATACCCTCGTGGAAAGCCCCAACACATGGAAATGGGAATACCATTTAATTCATCACAGTTATTACAGTTTGTACTGTAAATTAAAACTGCAATTTATTCTCTTTAATACAAGAACAATATTTTGTTGTCGGTTTTTTTATGTCGCCTCATAAACAGAATTTTCTGCAGGAACATTGTTTTTTGTTTTTTTTTTTTTAAGAAGAAGCTGTAAAATGGTAAATATGTCTAAAGAGAAAACAAACACACTGTCTACACACAATTCTTTTTTCTAAAATAGAACAAATTTTCTGACGGAACAGTTCAGTAATCCTGGCTATGAATCCAACAAGACACTCAGTGCCTCCGTCCAGTATCGACAGCATAAATTAGTCATAAGTCTTTCAGTTAGATCTCGAGGCAGTCCAGCAATAACACACTGAGACAGTGTGTGGCCCGTTGTGACACTAAGTCAGCGTATCATTTCATAGACTTAGACTGTCTGCAGAGAACCGGTTCACAGTTTTCAGCAGTCATTTGCTGAACAACACATGACAGGAGCCATCAAAGACAAAAAGCAAGGCATCAAAAACTGATTACACACACGTTCAGCACACACACGAACAAGAGCACAAACACTCAGAGACAGGCATCCAATTAACAGAGAAAGAGCAAGCGTATGTGTCAGGGGATGATAAATGAGTGGAAATTAGATGGTGGACACTTAATGCAACATGAAGACGTGGGGGAAACCTTCATTCCAAGGTGACCCATTTCTTTCTTTGGCATTATTTAACTGACATCTTCCATCCTTCATCTTTTCACTCTATAGGATTAAATATGGAATGTGACAGAGGAAGGACACGGGAGAGAGGGATGCTGATGAGGACGACAGAGGGGCACGACACAGCTTCAATCAACTCCTCTCTTGCAGTCTGTGAAGGCTAAAGCAGAAGCACAAAAGCGGTGAATGTCCAAGAGTGAAGGGCCCAGTGTCTCTGAGTGGTGTCCAAGGACTCTGTATGACCGACATCTGGGTCTATGACCTTTGGTGCAACTCCACCCTCATCTCGGAGCAAAGGGAACTAAAGGGGTAAAGTGGGCTAGATTCAGAGCAACAACTACACAAGCTTGTTTTCTCTTTTTGTGGGGGAGGGGGAAAGCCCCTCTATTTTGCATCCTCCATTTTCTCCCATCACTTTTCTCTGGAGTCTGAAATCACCAGCCTGCTGTAGTCTGACATAATGCGCCCAGGACCATATCGAGACCTTCACCATCTCCAGAGAGATCAAAACACAAGTGTGAAAGACATCCAGTACCTGAGAAGTGGGGAGTAGTGGAGAGAGGAGGATTGTTCTGGCATTGGCATCATTTTCAGGCGGAGATGACACTGGTGGCAACAGTTCAAGCACAACGGACAATGACAAGACAGAGCATTGCATGAAAGAAAGCATTGATCTTAGAGCACCGCACTGATGTTGCAAACCACATGCCCCCCAGTGAGGGGTGGGGGTGTGTTGCTTTCTGTGTCTCACAAACAGACTTCTCCTTTTGCCTGAGTGCAGCCAGCATACACAAAGCTAAAGTTCACAGAAAACTTCTCAGAATCCATCAAATTCCAGGAGAAATTTCCTTCTGTTCAGAGAGGGGATGCTGCAAATCAGATGGACGAAGTGAAGATTGACCTCGTCAAGTCGGAATACGATGGGATGCTCTGACATGCTCCAGCAAGTTCCTTGTGGCTACTTCGATTGCTGCTGAGTGGGAGAGGACACTGCTGGGAGGAAGTGGTGGTGAGTTTAAGCCTGATATGACACCTGCACTCAGTTATCTTTAGTCCACACCAGAAGGGAACCAAACACCATGAAATATATATTTCTTGCAGCACTCTCAAACAACTTGCTTGTTTGGTTTTGAGACAATGATGAAAACAAAGATATGAAGAACTTCTTCCTTGTAACCTTCGGCTTAATAATAACCAGTTTATACAGTGTGTCCTCCCACTACAGTTTGAGGAAACTTTTGTCTTAAGATTTTATTGTGGTTTCAAACAGCCAAAGAAAAGCAAACTTTTGGACAATCTGTTCTTTGGGCAACTTAGTTGTTCACTAGGTTATACACATGGAAAATGTAAAAAGCTTGAGACAAAGTTCAAATACCGTTCTAATATTTTTAAAATCTCCAGTGTGGACAGGTGTGGGAGGAAGTGACTTCTGACACTGAAACACTTCTCAGTTGCACTTTGGTTGAAGCAACCTGAGCTTGTGTGCTCTGAACAGAATATATCTTCTCTGGTATTAGAAATGCTTTCACGCTTGTCTGCTGCTCACGGAGGGCTTTGTCAGGGAGTTTATTTAGGACTTCCAGTCATGTGTCAAAGAGTGCTGTGGCCGTAATGGATGTGATGAAAGCATGAATCAAAGTTTCGACAGTTGAGAAGGAAGATGGACAGATATGTTGTTTATCCCTTTGGGGAGATTCCAGATATGCGGCGGTTTACCTCTGAACAATGTCTGATTTTGTGCTAACGTCTCTCCAGGCCTCTTCCTCCCATCAGGAGAATGCACACATCCCCAGTGCTGATCTCTGCAGCCACCATGAGCAACATGACAGTGCTTGACACTGCTGACCCGTATGACCTTGACATGACCTCCTCTGAGGCCATCTACCCCATCAGCTTTCAGGTACTGCAATAGTCTCATATTTGTATCTTACATTGGCGCTGCATTCAAAACAACATGGACGATGTCACATTAAATGGCATTATTTCCACCGTGTCTTTATTTTTGACAGGTTTCTCTGACAGGCTTCCTGCTTTTGGAGATAGTTTTGGGTTTGAGCTCCAACCTCACTGTGCTGGTCCTCTACTGTATGAAGCAGAACCTCATCAGCTCCGTCTCCAACATCATCACCATGAACCTGCATGTCGTGGACGTGTTGGTGAGTCCTGACCTCAGCAGAACATCAGCACACAGACTGCAAAGTTTTACAAACCAATCCTGCTTTGAAATGTTCTAACTGGAAACATAACTGTGACAAGCAAGTATTCACTCTGTATTTGTTTCATTTATTCAAATCCTCCCTCTCATATTCGTACACGAGGGTATTCTGAGCTTCAGTGCTGCTTGCTAGTGAAGCTAGTGAAACCTCGCTACTCGTTCTAAGGTCAACAAGACTGGCACTGACTCTGCTGCGATTTAGTGTGTTCGACACTCCTGCTAGCAGCACTGTCTGGGGCCATTCCTAAAAGGCACTTCACAGCATTATGGTTTTACTACATGAATATAATCCTGACATATGTTATGTCTTTAAATATAAATATCAAGTTTTCAAATCAGGCTTTCAAAAAGCTGTGAAATGAATGAAGCAAGAAAAACACAACATGAAAGCATGTCTTGTAGTTTTGTCCCGACTAGATGAAAGCAAACGGAGTGCATTTGGGATGTGACCTGAATTCCTGTCTGTTTCCAGGTGTGTGTTTGCTGCATCCCACTGACAGCTGTGGTTGTGCTACTGCCGTTGGAGGCGGACACAGCTATGATCTGCTGTTTCCACGAGGCTTGTGTCTCGTTTGCAAGTGTAGCTACTGCAGCTAACGTCCTGGCCATCACTGTGGACCGCTACGACATCTCAGTAAGGCCGGCCAACCGGGTGCTCACCATGGGCCGGGCCGTGGCTCTGCTGGGATCCATTTGGGCTTTATCCTTTTGCAGTTTCCTGGTTCCATTCATGGAAGTAGGTTTCTTCATCAGTTCTGGTTCGGATCTCGTGAACCAGACTGCAGTAATAACAGTGGCTCATACAAATGAGTACTACACGGAGCTGGGTTTGTACTATCACCTGCTGGCACAGATTCCTATATTTTTTTTCACGGCTGTGGTAATGCTGGTGACTTACTACAAGATTCTTCAGGCGCTCAACATACGCATTGGAACACGCTTTCAGCACAACTTGCCTAAAAAGAAGCAAAAGAGCAAAAACACCATCTCCCTGAGCACTGCAACACAAGCAGAGTCAACCGACGCGTCACAGAGCAGCACGGGAGTGAGGGCAGGCGGAAATGCGACTTTGGGCATGAGGGCATCGGTGTCCGTCATTATCGCCCTCAGACGAGCGATGAAGCGTCATCGGGAGAGACGGGAGAGACAGAAACGAGTTTTCAGGATGTCTCTTCTCATCATTTCCACGTTCCTACTTTGCTGGACTCCAATCACGGTGCTCAACACCATCATCCTCAGCACTGGGCCCAGTGACTTGACTGTGCGCCTCCGTCTGGGCTTCCTGGTGATGGCCTATGGAACCACCATCTTTCACCCGCTCCTTTACGCTTTCACTCGGCAGAAGTTTCAAAAGGTTTTGAAGAGCAAGATGAAGAAGAGGGTGGTGTCTGTAGTTGAAGCTGACCCTACACCAAACAATGTAGTCATTCATAATTCATGGATTGACCCCAGGAGGAATAAGAAGGTCACTTTCGAGGACACGGAAGCCAGGCAGAAATGTCTATGTTCACAGGATGCAGAGTGATTTGATTAACTCAAATGTAAATATGTCAAATATGTGGTCTACACTACAGTAAAGTAAGTTATTGGAGTATTGTTTATGCAGTTAGAGAAGTGGAAAGCATTTGAAAAGAAAAATAGAAGAAAAATTATGCCTAAACGAGCTAAGAGGCTGCTCATAAAACACTGAAGCATTTAAATCTTGGGGAACTTAATAAAGGGATGCTAAAATGAGAAGAGAACATTTCCTAAGAACAATGGAATGACGATGTAAAGAAGAGGGTTTCCTTGGTGCAGACCTCACATGTGAAAAGGGAAACTACCAGCAGCTCAACGTGTGTTTTCAAGGACTGCAGAAAAAACATATTTTCCTCAGTATGAAAAAAAAAAGTCTCAAAATAGGTGTCGCAGACACATGAAGAGGGTAATTTATAGCTATTTATTAAGGAACGTTGTGGAGTACTACCAAGGACAATTCAGACATAACTCTGTATCTAAGCAGCAGTGTGTGCTGTTTGCTGGTTAATGGGATGATGTCTATGTACAGTCAGAGAACACCTTGATATTGTTTGTCACCATTTGTAATAAACAACCAAAGGCACAACAGTTGTCGGTATCCCTCTGCTCTACTGGTCCTCCAAGTGGAACTGGAGACATGGACAGGGTCAGAAATTGGTATGTGAAATGTAGTTTAGTTTTTCTTCTCCACTTCCCTCAGAGACGTAACTTTTATCTGTTCTCTGTTTACATGTGATGAAGAATTGGAGCTCAGCCTTTAAAGCTATTGGAGCTTTTCTTCTTTTGCAAGAAAACGATGACTGATTGAAATGTAAGGAAAATAATCCATGTGCAATTGATTTCAATTTCATATTCTGAAACGAAAACCAGAGAATGAAAACCGTGGCTTCTTTCATTCTCTGTTTTGAAAGAAAAATCAAAAAATGGAAAGAAAAAAAAAACAAAGAAAAGATCCAAAGCATTATCAGACACAAAAAGGATTTAAAGGCACAGGCTTGTAATTCAGTTTCGTCACTTGAAAAATTCAATTTTCTTGAAAGCAATTTTCCCAACAGTTAAACAGCAGCGAGGTGCATTCGTTTTATGGACCCTGACGGGCCGTCAGCAGACACACCTGTAACTACCTCTCATTGAGCAGCAAGAGGCTCCACTTGGTGGCAGAAAGTAGACCTGATCCCAAATGCATCTTCTGATGTGCATGTCCCTCATCTTCTGCCTCATCAGATCATGTGTTTTAAATGAATTAAATTACAAACAGCACCGAACCGATAATAAATAATCATTAACACCCCTACTGCTAAAAATAACGATCCCCAGGACAAAAAGGATTCACTTGTAACCAAAATGTGCATAACAGTAGACATATTAACAGAATATAGGGAACAGTTTATGAAATGGTATCTAATATAATAAATATAATAATCCTCATGAGAGGTTCCTAAAAAAATCCATATATGTATAATGCTTATTTTATTTCATTACAGCACCACGGTATCAGATATACGTACAGAGTTCATGTGTAGAAGCTATAATGCCCCATTTATGTTGTAGTGCACTTATAGTCATTGTGCTTCAGTTTCCTGCACTAAGGCATAGAACATAATGAACATAAGAGTTGCTGCCCCCCTTTTGCCACATGAGCAAGAACACCCAGAAGTGTGAATTTCTGTCAGGAGTAAACAAAGGCAACGTACACACACCACACGATACTGTAGTGCGAAGACCACGGCCGGACGGAAAAACGCCTAACGATGTATTCAATGTCTGTGTATATTGCAGAATATCAAGTAAAGGAAGAAAAAAAAAAGAACTGTCTGACTCTTTATTCAAATGTGCAACACCAACGTGGCCACAGATCCAACTGACGGCCAGCAGCCTGATAGCTCTGTGATCATAGGCAATGAAATCTAAAGGTCCAACCATTAAAAAGCATCAGTCCCAGACCACAGAACAGGTACATCGCATGTAACATTTCTAAGCTTTTCATCACGACAGAACGAAATTTTAAATAAGGTAAGCAATTTACTGCCATGCTGACAACAGAGTAGCTGGTCTAGAGGTAAACGGAGCACACCTGGGTCTCACCTGTCAGAGTGCACACTGAACCACCAACAGCAACGAGCACCAGTTCCTCTTTTGATACCAGAGATCATTTAAAATTGCATAATTTTGAATACAGCAGTAAAAGAAACATCAGTTTTACGTTTATATATTTTATATTTATATATCTCCCAACCCATGTAAACCTCAATTAAAAAAATAAATTTAAGTAGCAAAGCCCAGCTGACAAATTTTTGGAATTGCTGAAAGACAACCCAGTGGTACAGCAGAGAGCAGAAGCAGACGATGTATCACCTCTAAGAGCTTGTTGCTGTGCTGGGGAACACTGAGGACGCTGACCCCATTTCAAAGCTCTTTGCAGCCGGTGGAATTTGTGTGACCCAGCATGTGTTTATGCATGTGTGCGTGCTGTGTGAGAAGTGGTCACAGGCTGCTGAAAGCACTTCTCTTTGGGAACCTGCTCAGTCTCGCTTAATGCCTTGTGATAACCAAGAGTAGTGTGGCACAAAGATAACCGACGGCAGTGACAAGAAACGCATCAATATCACTTTTCCTCTGCTGACACCAGAAGGTCACACAGTCCTCTGAACCTGCCCAGCTACTGTTACACACAGCGATCCTCACTGAAACTATGACAGCAATCCTATGATGGAGAGCTGCTGTCAAAGAGCACCGGGGTCACACTGGGTGTCGGTGGTGGGACCCCATCAGAAAGGATCTTAAGGTATGCATCATTCTGTCCTTGATGTTATACGTTTCCATGCTGCAGCAGGACATTCAACAGTGAGGCGTCACTCACATGGATCTTCAAACTCACTGCTTGTCACAGCTGTAACACCCCTTAACCCACACCTGTCTCCTGATGGAACAAAATGATTAAGTGTTCCTGGACATAGCAAGCACCTGTTTAATGGGATCCTTAAATAAGCTGTCCATCTTTATGTATAAAACGTTGAAGAATATCAAAAAAAATGATTTGCCACAATCCACAAACAAATCCAACTCAAAGCACATGAACGCTTGCAACCAAACCTTTGAACAACACTCCACAAACAGAAGTGGATGCATTCGTCAGGTTGAAGCCAACGGTACTGGCCTGGAAGTCCACCTCACTGAACAAGCCCTCCTTGTAAAAGCGAGGGCAGCAGCATTCAGCTCACAAGCTCACACAAACAGTTTCATGCTGAGCTGGTTGCCAGCCAGCAAAAGCAAACGAGTGGCCAGTGAAGAGAGTGGAATGTGAAAGTATGACACCTACTCCAGACGTGTTTTTCTTTTTTTTTTTTTTTTAGAAACTGAAGAAATAAACCAGAGCTAATTCAATTCAATATTATTTATATAGTGTGAAATCATAATAAATCATCTCTAAGCACTTCACACACTCAGGTCAAACCTTAGAACCCTACAGAGTCGTAACTATGAGTGGCACTTTGTAACAGTGGGGACCACAAAACTGCCTTTTAACAGGAAGAAACCTGCGACAGAACCATACATAGGATGGGCAGGCGTCCACCTTAACTGGTTGGCTGACAGGAGTTAACACACCACACAATTCTCAACAAGTGGCCAGAGAACAGACTGACGATGTGTGACTGCATGAAGAACCATGCACATGATGTGTGATATGAAGGTTGGTTCTCTGAGGTTCTTTTGGAACTGCATAACAAAGACAAGCCCCTATTTAACTTTTGGAAACATACGGGAAACTTTTATGTGTGTTTAGTAATAATTTAAAAAGAGCTTTGACCCCTACAGCGGTGCTTAAAAAGTTTGTTAACCCATCAGAAATGTCTGTATTTCTGCATAAATATAACTTCAAATTTCATCAGATTTTAACACAAATCCTGAAAATTGATAAAGAGAACCCAATTAAACAAATGAGACAGAATTACTATCTATTGATTTATTGAGGAAAATAATCTAACATTATATATCTGTGATAGATAAAAGTATGTCAACCTTTTCTCTCAGTACTGGGTACAAACCCCCTCATTCAGCAACACACTCAAACCTTTCTGGTAGCTTTTGATCAGTCCTGCACATCAGCTGCAAGAGATTTTAGCCCACTCCTTGGTACAGACAAGCTTCAGCTCTGGGATGTTGGTCAGTTTTGCTCACACAAACTGCTGTACTTGCTTGCATGCAGTATTTTTCTTTCTTCCAACATAATGCTTCTCATCCAAACCATAAAGTTCTGTGTTGGTGTCATCCATTTCCCAAAGTATTTTGCCGTGTCCCCATGATCTTTAGCAAATGACACCTGAACCACACTGTCCTTCTTAGGAGAGCAGTGTTTTTCCTTATTCCCCTTCCAGGCACACCTTTGTTGTTGTGTGTTCTTGTCATGGTGGATCCATTAGCATTAGCATTAGCATTAGCATTAGACAATGAAAGAGAGGCCTTCAGCTGCTCAGTGACCCTTGGTTTTTTTGTGACATGCCTCGCCTTTAATGTGATCTATTTGGGTCAAACATGCCAAAGGAGGGCAACAATGATCTTGAATTCCCTCCATTTGCACATAATCTATCTGACTGTGGATTAGTGGAGTCCAAAGTCTTTAGAGGTGGCATTGTAACCTCTTCCAGCCTGATGACGTTCAGCAACTCCTTTTCTGATGTTCCACGAAATCTCCTTGACACGTCCACAAGCATTTGTTGTAAGGATCAGACTTGAATAGATCTCTGTTCTTTAAGTAAAACAGAGGCCCCACTCACACCTGAGTGGTCCCAATGACTCTAATGTCCTCTTCAAACAAACTGCTCATTCTTGAGGTTCACATACTTTTGCCACAAACAGATATGTAACGGTAGATAATTGTCCTTAAAAACTAATTGACCAAGTATAACATTTTTGTCTGATTTCTTTAACTGGATTCTCACCGTCTGCTTTTAAGATTTATCTAAAAATCTAATTATGTCACATTTATGCTGAACTATAAAAAAAATCTGAAAGGTTTTACATACTGTGCATGTAAGTACCTGTTCTTTCATCTTCAAGTTGTACTGCTTACTGTGATATAATGTAAATTGCTTAAGGTAAGTTACTCTTTTCTTTTTGCTAGTTATTTATGAGCAGTAGTGCACTGACTGTGCAGTAAAATGTGCACCCATGGGTCTCCACACAGGGACAACATTTCTCCTAAATTGGTAAAGGTATGTTCTACTGATCTGTTTGTATGTTTATGTTTCAGTCTTGTTGAAGTCCTTGATAGAGTTTTATCTGGCGAGCCATCCCAGAGCGCCCTTCAGCTGACACAACAGGCCACATGCTCTGATTTAAAGGTCAACAGTGCTGTTGTCACTGTGGCTGCTGCATGAGCTCCGCCTGTGATCATAAAGCCCAAAACATAACCACGCTGTAGGCCCTAGTGTAACACCACACTCATCCACATACATTTTCTGCAGCTAAACATCTCATCCTGTGCCTGTGTTTAGAACAAATAATCCCAGAGTGGCAGGGCTTCAGTTGTTTCCAATGTCAGATGAAAGAATAACGTACCCACTACAGCCAAAGAATGGTGACAAAGAGACACAAAGCAAGGGAAACAGGTAAAGATATAAATATAATTAGACTGTATTTTCATATATTGTTTTGCTAAAAAGCTTCTTTAGATGTGATGTGCATTTGTAACACTGACTGTGTTCCATCATGTCTGTAAGCAAGTCATTGAAAAGGTGAAGGTGAGACGGTGCTACAGGGTTTCTGTTGGTATGAAAAGCACACACCTGCAAATGTTACCAACTGTTTTATGGAAACAAACATGCACGTCTTTACCTAGTTCGTTGAGGCTCTGGGCAGCCTTGGTGATCTCCCTGCTGCCGCCCTGCAGTTGTCCCTGCAGCCTTTTGCTCAGGTATAAGATTCGAATGATCCTCCGCAGCAGGTCACAGGCGACCTGTGGAGAGCACACCAGACTTCAGGCTACCAGACTGAAGCTCACGGATCTGTGGCACTGGCACATGTGTTGAGGTACTCAGAGGTCACAGAATATATATTGTCAATTAGAATTACATTCTAATTACACTAACACATACCAACTTAGTTTCAAAATATGTACTCTGTATGTAGACAATATCAAGCTGATGGTTAATATTGGAAGAGTTTCTTTTGCTCAACCTCTCCTCGTCATCACATATGCACAGAGCTCACTTCTAAAAAGATATCAGGGTCACAACACAGACGACTCTTTTTCTTATCTAGTAAAATAACATCCTTGAAGTCTTACAAATGATATATTTAAAAGCTGATTTAAAAAAATAACTGTTATAACTATTAGCTAATCAACAACTTAAAATATAAAGCCAATAATACTTAAACACAAAATAAAGACTCCAATAAAGTTTCAAGGCACTTTTTTGTTTGATGAAAGATTTTCTCTGCCTTTCATCACGTCAGGCGGCCTGAAAATCTGTTTGACAGTCTGAGATAATTTTAAAAAAAATGACCGCTGCCTTCAGTTAAAGGACAAGATAACACTGATAAACATAAGCTACTCGCAGCCAAACATTCTAGCTGGTCAGTAATGCTTGAAACTTTGCCTTAAAAGGCAGACAAGAAAAGAAATTACACTTTACGGTTGCTATGCTCGTATGGTAACCATGGAGGTACAGTGCTGCTGCTGCTTCTCAGATATGGGCTGGAAGGAAACGTTTCTCACGTGATGCCACTACTTTAATCCATAATCACATCTCATACCTTTCCTGAAGAAGTGTGCACACACATGAAGGAACCTGTATGATTCCTGTGCTTGATGAAAAGCAGCCTGAGAAACACTGAGGTTCATGCAGCTAATCTTAAATTATGGAAAATATGAAAACAAAATGTGACTTCTACACAAGATCAGTTTGTATTTGTTGAAATATTTATATAAAAGCCAAGTTTCCTGTGTTTCTATGTGTGTACGCTGCACACTGAAACCACGACATGATGAACACTCTGATCTATTCCATGAACTGCTCAACAAATGACGCTTTTGTTGTTGTCTTTGCGTTTAATCGCAGGCTGTGCAAAATGTAAAGAAGCAGATTAATACAAATATCAACACCAAACCATTTGAGAAGCAACACGAAGACGAATCACACTTTGTATAATATCCCTCCTTACTCTACAATTACCAGACAAACAGATCTGCTTGGCAGGAGCCTGTAATCAGACTTAATTACCACTTTGTTTTACTTCCAATCAATAAAATAATCAGGGATGTGGGTGATGATTCAGGTCTGAAACCAGGTCAACCTGTTGTTGTCAATCAGTGATGCAGCAGACACAAGAAGAGGGAAATGAACCAAATTAATGTTATTACCTTGTGATGGATTACGCTGCAAATAGATTTTTTTTAATTTTTAATTTTTTATTTTTTTAAATAGGCAGATACATTTAGCATGTGTGCATCAACGTTTACGATATGTTTCCACTCCTCGTATATTCTCACATTCCTCCACACTGGAAATATTCCTGGTCCTAGTTTTATAAACCCTTTATCACACTTACTGCTATTTGCAATTTGACTAATAACACTGCTTCTTATTTATCTTGTTACACTTAATACGAGCAACACTTCTCAAACTATATGTTGCTGTTCACTGTTTTGCACTAAAACATCAAGTCTAATTCCTTGTGTGTGAAAACCTATTTTGGAATAAATCCTTTCAGATTCTGATTCTGAACCAGACAGACAGGAAGACACCATGTTGTTGACAATGTTGTTAAAAAATGAGAAGGAGAGGCCTCGGGTTCCCTGCTGCCTGATTGGCAGCTGTTTGAGTCCGATCCAACTCATACTGAAGGCTTGAGCCAGAGACAAAACTGATATCTAATATCACACACACACATGCACACAGAAAGTCTGAGCAACAAGCAGCTATTAGGCCAGGAGAGAGGCCTCAGAATCACACTGACCTTTTTACAGCCGCTGTTTAATCAATATTTAATCATGATTTCCCCTTGGCTGCACAAACAGAACAAGTCCAGCCCAGTGTTCTCACTGAGCTGCACGCACAGCAGCTTGGAGCTGTGCACAACAAACATCTTGCCTACATACAGTATAAGCAAATAACTGACCCTCTCTCCTACACAGTGTCAATTTCTTCGTGGGTTTGGAAAGGCTTCGTGTCAAATGTAAAACAATGTTTTTTTTTGGTAAAACTGCCAAGCAGAGAGCTGTCATCACGTTCTTTATTTCAAATGAGACACTGATTGAGTCACACACAGCGACTGAAATAATCATATCATACATCTTGAAGTGTGTGCAGTGAGTTACCTGCAGTCTGGCCAGCTGAGTGATCCTGGCCACTATCTTGTTGTATGGATCAACAATCTTTGTCCTTATCCTGGAGAGACAAGCACGGTTAGACCAACGCGCATCACACACATCTTCCAAAGTCGACACCAAATATTCTGAACACGTGACGGTACTTGCTATTTTCAATGACATCTTCTTTGGTTTCTTTGGACAATGATAAGAACATGGAAGGTGCCAACATGTCTGCTGAAACTTGCAGGGGTTTAAAAAAAAAAAAAGTGTCACATGTAAAGGTGCTTTTTGCATTTGAGTTGATGATCAGGGACATCCAAAAGCCAAAATGCAAGTTGTAATACTATGTTTTGGAAATCAAATATGGAAATATATTAACTCCAGAGATTAGTTTTCAACTTTAAGTTCTGGTCTGAGAATTGCATAACTAATGTTGTATTTGTACAAACGACCAAACTTATGGTGACATGACATCCCTGTTCACGAAGGGCAGTTTGTATATTTAGACCAACAGCTGATCTTGAGCTCAGACACGTGGTGGGGGGCCGTGGTAAATAAGCAGTGATGCAGGAGGTGGAGCTGGTACTGATTTTCTTTCATACTCAAACTGGCATGGGCCTTCATTCAACTATGCCAGTTTTGTTTCATCCTTACACCTTTGTTTGTTCAACATGTAGCCCTCAAGCAGTGCCAAAATGTTGTTCCAGGAACTTGTTTTAAAATAGGCAGGTACACAGTGCAAACAAGCCGACTAAAATAAGACACCTTAAGGGGTCGGTATCTACTCGTGTTTTTTTCAGTCAAAAAAAAAAAAAAAAATTAGTTACTGCTCATATAAGAAGTGTGAGCAACAGGAGTGATAACGTATTTTTAAAATTCATGTACTTCAAGACCATGCATTCTTATCCAAAATTGTTTAAGGCTAAAGTCAATTATAGAATTCCCAAACTCCAAGGGCAGAAAGCAGAGGTACACTGGTCATAAACATGAATGTGTGTATAAATGTGAAGCAGCTGACATAAAAGCCAGTCATATCCACGTGAATGCTCTGGCACTGACACCATCTGATCAAATGAAAACACATTTACCTGTCGACAGCAGCCTGCAGAGCACTAATCCTCGTCTGCATCATCTGAAGAACCCCTGAAAACAACAACATTTGTCTCCATCAGTATTTTTGATTTTGATTTGAAGAGCTTCTTTGCTAACAGGCTCAGGAGGAATGCTGGCTCTCTCTGGTGGCAAAACCCAAGAATTGCAAAGGTTAAACAGTCGAAAAAAAAAACAGGTCAATGATCTTGCATGTAGCTCTGCAAAGATCTACAGTTATTCTTGGTTTGCAGCACTGTTGAAAGAGCAGACTGATTTAAAAAGCCTGCAGGGGACAGGAGGCTGAGTACGGATGTGTGATGATGTGACATCAACCACCTTCAGCTCAACATCACAAAAACTAAGGAGTTGGTGGTGAACTTCAGGAGGTACAGCACCACTCAGAACCCAGTCGCTATCAGGGGCAGGCAAGTGGATGCTGTCAAGGATTACAGGTACCTCAGGATGGACTTGACTAAAAACATGGAGGTTCTGTACAAGAAAGGTCACAGCCACCTGTTTGTTTCTCAGGAGAATGAGATCGTTCAACATCTGCAGAACCCTGCTGCTGTTATATTACATATTACCCCAGCATCATCGGCAGTAGCACTTCTTACTGCTGTATTCCTTACTTTAGCCTACTTATTTATCTTAGTAATGTATCATCGTTTTATTATATATTTTATATATTTTAGGCACTTTGGTTTTTGTTTTTTTTTGGTTTTTTGGTTTTTTATCTGGCATAAGAACTTCCTTCGGCTTAATAAAGTTTTATCTCATCTCATCTTAAATCGCATCTGCAAACGTTGATATTGAATTTATGTTAGCATATGGACAGTAGCTCTTTACCTTCAAGAGACTCTATCCCAGTGGCCTGAGCCAGTAAGTCTTCATGTCTGGCCACAACCTGAAAATAAATGGATGCAGTATAAATATATGGTGGAGGCTCCTACTACAGTTAGCACAATGTTCACCACATGACATGATGTTAAGCTAGCTTCAAGTTTCTGCTTGATTTCCACACAATAATTAAATAAGCTGAAACAAATAGCTGCTCAGAGGGTGAAAAATCAATCCAATCATATGATGTGCAGTAGAAAGTGTCCAGCAGTAACCGATGCATACGTGATTTACAGATTTATGTGTTCATCATATCTAAATCACTAAATCACACCAATTCCCAAATTCTGTACAACTTACAACGTCTAAGTGACTTATCTTAAACATGCACTGCTTCACATAATGATCTCTTTTCTCTGTATTGTGCACATGCTAACTTGTAAAACGCTTGTTAGAATCACTATTAAGAGCACGCATGGCGGATAAACTAGCATTCTTGTGGAGAAATCAGATTTCTTGTTTGCATGACCGTTTACAACTCAGTCAAGTGTAAAAAGGTGGCAGCAACCGGGTCACTTGAGTGCTTGTGCAGTCGGGTGGCTGTGCTGCGGTGTGCTGGTTGGTACCTGGCTGTGCAGCTCTTTGTCCAGCTGACTGATGCCCTGCGCCAGCTTGGCCAGCTGCTCAGCGATGACAGCATGGTGAATAGCCTGAGCAGTGTACGTCTTTACATCAAAGTCCTCTGCCAGGAAATCAGCATAGCAATCTGCAAACACAGCAGCATGTCTTCAAAACATTCGCTTTTGTATCAGGTCCTATCATTTCCAAATATTAGGCTGCTGGTATATTGCAACCAAGACAAAAGCAGAAACTTTCTCGTCCAGTTCTTCGATGAAGTCGTCTGCATATTCTCCATATTGTTCTCTGCCTTTCAACAGCAGATGAACCAGGCTTCCCTGGACCACAGCACTGAGGACCCGGACACTGTCTGAGGTGCCTCTGTACCATCCAGGTCCTCAGTGCTGTGATCCAGATGAGCCAGGCTTCCCTGAATCACAGCACTGAGGACCCGGACACTGTCTGAAGTGCCTCTGTACCGTGCTTGCTGTGCTCCAGTGACTTATTGTCAGTAATAACACACAGTTTGACAGAAAATAACCGGTGTAATTACGACAGGACACATAAGCAGAACAAAACGTATTCCTGTGCCTACAAGTGTCACCTATAAGGATAAAAACGTGGTTGTAAAGAAGAAGAAGAAACAGTAACAGTAAAGGAAGAAGAGGATGGGAGCTGTGACTAGTGTAGCTTGTTAGCTAGTGAGGAAAGCTGCTTAGCATGGAGCAGTGCTGCTGGACGAGCGCTGAGACTCCACAGGCCTGTTAACAAGATGTTTCACTGCGATCAAAACCGACATTAAAATCCAACATGCACCGTTTCTGCTGTTCATAAGGTGTATTTTTACCATCTTTCAAAAGTGAATTCGTGGAAGCTTCTCTGCCGTCCTCCATGTTGACACTTCCGCATGTGACGTGTAAACACAGCGCGCGCCTTAAAGGGCTACACACAGAGAACCTCCTGCGCGTGAAGCCCCGCAGATGTCAAGTCATTCATACGCTGGTGGCTGCAGCATCACTGGTGTAGTCGACTACTGGCTCTTATTTAAACATACAGAATAAAAAACCAAACTGTTTAGTCTCTTTGTATTGCAATCAGGACTCAACAACAGTGAATTCATCTTTAATTAATGAGATTTTTTTTCTTTTGTTTTCAAAGTACTCCTTACATCCAGCTCTGTTTCTGATGACAGGCTCAATCCTTTTCAGCATCTCTGAAGAGATATTCTGTCATTCTGTCGAGATTTTTTTTCAGCAGTTTTTGCTGAAGCACTTGTGTTGGTCCACATTTAAAATAACCCAAATGTGTTGTGTTGGGTTTTAGTCATGTGACATTCCTAGCCAGGTCATAGTTTTTACCTTTTTAGTTTTTAGAAATTCTCGTGTGATTCTGATAGCCTTATCTGAGAAGAACAGAGTTCTGGAGTTTTAAAGGGATTGTCAAAATGTAACTTAGAAAATATATTAATATAACATCCATCCATCCATCCATCATCTCTCCACCTTAACCCTCACTAGGGTCATGGGGGGCTGGAGTCTATCCCAGCTGACTCAGGGTGAAGGCAGGTTCACCTGGACAGGTAACCAGTCTATCACAGGACTACACTTAGAGACAGACAACCAAGCACACTCACATTCACACCTACGGACAATTTACAATCACCAATTAACCTCAGCATGTTTCTGGACTGTGGGAGGAAGCCGGAGAACCCGGAGAGAACCAACGTTGCACGGGGAGAACATGGAGACTCCACGCAGGAAGATCCCGGGTGTCCTCACCGGGTCGCCAACCGCCGACCTTCTTGCTGTGAAGCAACAGTGCTAACCACCCAGCTTCAAAGCTCACCTTTGTTTATTTATATTTTGCATACATTTTCTTTAAAAAATAACTTGTGATGCCCAACCAGTCAGACAGAGCTGTGTGGGACCATAGACTGACTACAAACAGAGAGAGAGCCGTATCAGTCAGAACATTTTGGAATTATTTTATTGGTAATCTGTCAGGGGAAAAAAACAAAAAAAACACTGAATGTCACAAATCAGAAAAATGCTGCATATTTGAGCCGATAATCAGTTGACCCCTAATGAGTAGCAGCGTTAAGGCTTTGAACAGCAGCTGTTGTTTGTGGCTGATGTGTTTTGTGTCTGTTATTGCAAAATAAAACTTGACTATGTACCATAGTGTGTGTACCGATATCTGTCATAGGCCTGTATGGCATCACAAATGTCATAAGACTGTTGTCCAAGTATGTCCTAAGGAATATTCCCTATAAAAGAATGTACAGTACTACCATTAAACACAGCTAAAGGAAGTCTGGTACTACACTGAGTTTCAGCAGATACTGTGGTGTTTTATGAGCTGTGCTACATGCAGTGGTACCACAGTATCTACAACGTGCCACAGTAGACCTGCATGTACAAGTGTTCAGTCAGAAATGAATTTTACTCTATCCGGTATAAAGACAACATTTGAACATCAAACTTAACAGACATCAAAGTGGCAACAGATCATACAGCATCAAACATTACATGGCTGAAATCTGATGGGACTAACACAGGAATTATGTTAACACTCACTTCTGTGTGACACCTGCAACTCTTTTTTTGTAGTTTGAGAAAACAGACTGGTCACAATCATGTGTCGTTAACACGTTACATTAAATTGTAGTGGGTTTGTTGAAAACCTTTCAAAACTATATCAAAGGTTAGAATTAAATTCAGTCCCTTAAGTTGTTTTTACAATTTCTCTCACTGCAACCAGGAGCACAGACTATCTTTGTACCTTGTTATTGATGGCCAGTAAGGTGAGACTATGATTTAGACTTTTGGTGCACTGTAAAAGAAAAAAACAAAAAACATTTGAACATTACAGTATTTCATATCTTTTTTTATATATTTTTCTTCTGACCCTCTTGCTCAGTTTTTTTGTTATTGTACAGTGTGCCACTACTAACGAGTTTTGAATACATGCAAAGGTAATCAAATAATGAGTCTAATTTGTGTGGCGTGGATGCAGGAGGATCATGGGTGCAGTGTTTATGCCACCATTATCACAGCAGGGACTGAAGTATGGGCAGAGACTCTCGGTGAAGTTGCAGCCAACAAAGGAGTAGATGAGAGCTGCTGCATCCACATCATAAAAGGAAACTAGACCCTCCTCATGGTCCACGAACACCCCCACCTTCTCAGGCTGTGACCTCAGAGACAGAAGGATACCTGGACCAGCAAGAGCTTTGTACTGATTTCCATTTCTCAACCATATCGTCCAGAAGCCATTGTTAGGGGACAATCGGATTTTCCCCCTCCTGCTGATGGACTCTCTGACCACTCCTAAATCCCACTCAGTCTTCCCTCTGACTTGAACTTCAAAGTAAAATCTGCCTGAAGAGAACGTCTGCTTTCCTAAGACACCATTGCAGACGGAAAATCTCTTTGGGTTATCTGGCACAGGCTGTTGAATTTCACCACACTGAACTTGTTTCCCATCCTCAGACAGCGTGAGATAGGGACTTGCAGTGTCGGGATCCAGAGTCACATCCACTGCAAACTGCTGGACTCTCTTCAGCTCCACTTCAGCACAGAGTTTCTTTATCTGTTCACTGAGCGTCTCTTCCAGCTGAGCCACAGCTCTCCTCACAGTCCCCTCATATGAAGAGTGAACTCTGACCTCCGTCCAGTCTTTGGTGGGAGGAGCAGCGTTCAGGGACAGGAAGCTTTGGAGGAAGAGGAGCTGGTCTTCAGTGTGTGAAAGCTGCTCCACCTCAGAGCTTCTCTTCATCAGCTCACAGATTTCCTCTTCCAGCTCCTTGATGAAGCCTTCAGCCTGCTCCTCGATGCTTTTCTGCTTCTCTTCGATCATGTGGGTGAGCTGAGCCAGACCTCTCTCTACAGACTGGATCAGAGCAGTGAAGACCTGCACACTGGCTGCTGTCTCTCTGTCTGCCTCCTCCTTACTGAGCTTCACTGACTCTCTGATCTGATCCATCTTCAGTCGTCTCTCCTCAATCATCTGCTGTATTCCAGCTTCTGTCTTCTGCAGCTCAGCTTTCTGTCGCTGATACTCTTTAATCAGAGGAATAGTAGCATGCCTCTTGTGGTCTGACTCAGTGCAGAACTGACAAACACACACCTGATCAGTCTGACAGAACAGCTCCAGAGGTCTGTCATGCTTCTTACACAGTCTGTCTTCCAGGTTCTTCACTGGACCCATCAGCTGATGTCTTTTCAGACCTGGAACTCTGTGATGAGGCTCCAGATGAGTCTCACAGTAGGAGGTCAGACACACCAGGCAGGACTTCACAGCCTTCAGTCTGGTGTCAGTGCAGACGTCACACAGAACTTCTGCTGTTTTTGCAGCCTGTTGCTCTGAGCTGCTGCTGGCTTCCTGTACAGCTGACTGTCTGAACTGATCGGCCATAACAGATATGAAAGTGTTGACCCGCAGCTCAGGTCTTCTGTCAAAGACATCTGCACACATGGGACACTTGTTCTGGACATTGACAGTCCAGTGTTGTGTGATGCAGTTCTTGCAGAAGTTGTGTCCACATGGAATGGTGACTGGATCAGTGAACACATCCAGACAGATGGAGCACAGGAACTGATCTTCAGATACCAGACTGCAGGCAGCTGCCATGTCTAAGAACAAAACCAAAGGAGGTGGCATCAGAACTATGAGACATATATATTTCTGTAGGAAGGTGAAGCTATGAAGAAAAATGTGTATTAAAGTTATGAGTTAAGCACATAAATAAAAGCACCATGATGACTGTTTTCTATTCAATTCAATTCAATTCAGTTTTATTTGTATAGCGCATATTTACAACAACAAGTCATCTCATAGCGCTTAACAAAGGCAGAGACAGAAACACCCAACAATCCAAAACATCTGGATTCCCTATAAGCTTCAGCAGTCCACAACAGTGGGAAGGAACCGAAAACCCCCACAGGGGAAAAAAAACCTCTGACAGAACCAGGCTCAGGGAGGGACGGCCATCTGCCTCCACCGGTTGGGTGGATGTAGAATGAATTATACAATGTAGTTTACAGTTAAAAAAGTTATTAGAATTATTACTGGTAGTAACAACAGTTGTATTGATTAATTGTTGGATGTGTAAATGTTTTTTAATTTTTTGCAATTCTTAGACAAACTCTTCTCCAAAACAGAGATTATTATACTGCAGTGCTAGTGGGAGTGTCCACCTGTTGCATGTGTCCTGCATGAGCCGGGGTGACGCAAACACAACACAGACTAAGGAAACCCATCAGAGGCTGGAGCTGTCATGACCCCCCAGCCTCAGCTCCAGGCCTTGCATGTCTCCCTCTCTTCTCCCTCCCCTCTGTCTGTCTCTCGCTCTCTGTCCCTGTGCATCTCAGCACTAATCAGGAACATCACCCTCAGCTGCTACTCCGGACTCACCTGCACACAATCACCACAGCTACTATAAAGACTCATTTCATTTCATGCTTATTCCACCTCATGCTGCCAGATCATAGCCATTCCTCCTGCTTGTTTCTGTCAGTCTCTGTCTCCAGCCTGCATTCATGCAGCCAGCTTTCTCCTGCCACCGGTTTCACCCTGGATTCTCTGAGCCTGTTTGCCCCCTCTGTTTTGTCCCCTTTGTGAGTACCCCCGTTTGTTTGAGCAACTTCATTTGTTATCTTGGTATTCGTTATGTTTTTTTCCCCTCAGTTCTTAGTTTGGAGTTTCTCCCTGTTTTTTATAGTTTTGTCCTTTTGCTGTATTTAGTTTGGTTTATCCCGTTCTGTTATCCACTCAGTTTAGTTTGCACTTTTATACTTGCTGTCAGTTTTACTTCTCGTTTATTAAATCCGTTTACACTTAACTTGCCCGTCTGCCTTATCTGTGTCCACACCAGGGTTCCCCGATTCCCCCCTCGTGACAGGAGCAAGATACAAAACCTAACAGAGCAAAAATATAAACCTGAAAACAAACTTAACCACAAGTTAACTCAGCTGAAAGGTTAATATCAGCATGTTGTCATGTTTATATCATGCATATCAAATATTAGACAATACTACTAAAACTAGACAGACCTAGTCCTGTTTGATTTTTCAGAGTCAGGGTGCCTTTACTGGCAGTTTGAATGCCCTCAGCACAAACAGATGTCTCCCAGAAACTCTTTCAATATGACAGAAAACCAACAAAACTCCCTTATTTGGTGCACATAATATTACAATTATAATCATCTGTTCTACTCACCAGTGTTTCTCAGACGTAGTCTTGACTAACACAACACAAAAATCAAAGTTGCATTCTGAGGGAGAGAAGCAGACGTTGCTGCTCTTCAGCAATGGCTTTCTTTCACTTTCATTTCCTGACCGTGGCAGTAAAACACTTCTGTTCTCTGATGCTCCTCCTCTCTCTGCACTCACATTCTCTGCTGATCCAAAGTCCGCTTCTGAGCACAATTAAAATGTCATCAGTTACCAAAACATGTTCAGACAATTTTTAAAAAAAAAACTGCTTTCACCATCCTTACTGTTGAGATCATGTTGATGTTAGTGGTTTAGAGATATGCTGACTTGGTTTCACCAGGCAAGGTTCAGGAAACACTGTCACTGCAGCGGCACCAAGTGGACCCTTCCATGTCGAACCACAGGCTCAGACTGTGTCCTGTAACTGAAGTAATGTGTCACAGACATAAACTGTTTATAACATATAATAAACATGTCAGTGTAATAAAAGAGCACACTGTTACTGAGTTGCCTATAATAAGACACAACATGTTTAAGAGCCCGACTAGAGAAAATCCAGTCTTTAACAGAGTTCACACGTCCACATGGTGTAAACTATGTAAACAACAACTTCACTGGTTGGAGGAGTCAAACGACCACAAGGACACATTTATGGCTTGAATTTATTTAAGATTAAAAGTAAAGCATGAACTGATTTTCTGTCAACTCCGGACTGACCACAGAAACATGCTGAGAGAGCAATGGGATTCTGCAGAGGGGGGATGTGCTGCATAAGAAGAAACAGATTATTTGAACTGCATTCACAATGTTGCTTTGGCCAGATGGCGGCACATGTACGTGCAGCGGCTCAGCACTCCAGCGATTGGTGCTCTTTAATTAGTTTACTGCTTGTTTTCTTCCTACTGAGTACCAGACATGCTCAGGCATACGTAAAGTACGATACTTGAACATTTAACTGTCCTGTTGTGTTGGCCTGGGTACATCTGGTACTGATGTGAGTGTGTGATGTTTTAGAGTGTTGTGTGAATCAGTGATTTGATTTTGTTGTGTGAGGGATGTACATTGTTTTATTGTCATTGTTATTTATTCTCTTTTTTGAGTCCGTGTCCTGACTGTGCACCTTAATTCTGTTGTACACCTGTGTATAATGACAATAACGTATCTTGGATGAAAAATTAAAGGAATAAATGAAAGGAGAGATAATTCAAACACATATAATTTACTGGCTTCAGCCACAAAATCTCAAACCAATACAGGGCTTCAGGAGGGATGTGTTTGCTCTTCAGCACCGTCACTAAAACATATGATTTCAATGGTTTATCTTCTAGCTGACATCCTCTACCGTGTGTCTCACAGGAGAGACGATAGAGCTTTTACCGCTGTCACTATAACAGGGACTGAAGCTGGAGTAGAGGTTTTCAGTGAACTTACAGCCATTCAAGGAGACCGGACTCTGCTGTCTCTCTGTCTGCAGCTTTCTTCCTGAAGTTCACTGACCATCTGATCTGCTTCATCTTCAGTTGTCTCTTCTCAATCATCTGCTGAAGTTCTGCCTGTTTTTCTCCCAGCTCAGTCTTCTTTCCATTCATATTCTTCTGTCAAACAAATAACATAAAGAAGACCTGGAACTCTGTGATGAGGCTCCAGGTGAGTCTCACAGTAGGAGGTCTGTCATGACCCCCCAGCCTCAGCTCCAGCCCTTGCCTGTCTCCCTCTTTTTCTCCCTCTTTTTCTCCCTCCTCTCTGTCTCTCTGTCCCTTTCCTTCTCTGCCCCTGTGCATCTCAGCACTAATCAGGACAATCACCCTCAGCTGCAACTCCAGACTCACCTGCACACTATCACCACTGCTCCTATAAAGACTCGGTTCATTCCACCACACTCTGCCGGACCATAGACATTACATTTGCATGTTTCTGCCAGTCTCCACTTCACCTCTACTTGAATTGCCCTGAGCTTGTTGTCCCCCTTTGAGAGTATTCCTGTTTTTTTGTAACTTAGAATCCATTAGGTTTGTTTCCCCTCTGTTCTTAGTTGGAGTTTTCTCTGGTTTTTGTAGTTTCGTTCATTTTTGAATTCAGTCTGGTTTGTTTCGTTTTGTTTCCCACTCTGTTTAGTCTGCACTCTTGTGTTAGTTTTCAGTTTTGTTTCTGTGTCTGTGTCTGCTCCTGGGTTCCCCGATTGCCCCCCGTGACAAGGCCAGACACACCAGGCAGGACTTCACAGCCTTCAGTTTGGTTTCAGTGCAGACGTCACACAGAACTTCTGCTGCTTTTGCAGCTTGTTGCTCTGAGCTGCTGCTGGCTTCCTTTAATTGTTTATTCATAACTCTAAAGCTGAGTTGCGTCAGACTGCACAGGTTTGTCCTGTAGGTCTGTTGTATTTGCAACTGAGTCTTAACAATCAGACATGCTAAATGATGAATGCCGAACCCCCCTACAGTCAGACAGGTAGAGGTGAAAAGCTAGAACAGCAGACTCAAGCTGTACACTGAGGAGGATCTGGGCAAGAAGAAATCACTGACTAACACTAAAGCAAACCTTCAGAGCCTATAGAAGAGGCCTGCAAATGAATCATCCTTTCAGTCACGTGTACATACACTTTTTCTTAAAGGATGATTTGCACAAGGCACTGTTCAACATTTATGATGTGTATAACAGGCTTTTCACTTGCTCTGCAGGTTTTCAGGTTTTAACTGAATTTCCCTTCTGGGATGAATAAAGTATTTTTCATTTCATTTCATTTCATTTCATTTCATTCATTCAACTCAGTGAAACCTTAACATGAAGAAACTGCTGTGAAAGTGCTGCCGTGCTGTGGCCGTCTGAAGTCACTGCAGTGGAGCTCTGACTCCTCCGTTTATTGTGGAACAAAATGGGAAGATAATACATCCTGTTGCAGCATCAACTCTGCACATCAATTTCCTTGGATTGGTTTTATATTTAGCTGTCTGTGATAGCAGACTGCTGCTGCTAGATAATTAAATATACAGGATGTTATGTGATTTACTCGACCCAGAATGATTCTCTACTTTCTAATTCTCTACTTTTAATCATCTGTGGTAGTGTCTTTATTTCACTTTCATTTCCTGAGTGTGATTCTGCCACATTTTGCTTCTTCCAGTGTTGCAGCGCCTCTCACTGCCCTCACATGAGGATTTTTATTGATTATAGGAACATCATCCAGCTCAGAATCAAATGGGAGAGAGCAAAATGGAAGGAAAGCGACCATCAGGCCCTCACAGCTTACAGTTCCTCAGATGCACATGCAGGACGGCAGTTAATGTTGAATTCAATGTAATCCAATTCAGTTTTATTCATATAGCTGAAATTCACAACATAGATCATCCTAAGGCACACTTGTCCACAACTACACCATTTGTTGTTGTGAGGGAAATGTTTCATAAACTACTCATGTTACATGCTTAGTTTATCCTTTGCCTGTGTAAGACATGAACTGCTCATGGAACAATTCTACAGTTTCATTCAGCAGACGCTTTTATCCAAAGCGACGTACATCTGAGAGCAGATACGACACAAGCAAGGATCTAGTCAGGAGAAAACAACCTGGATAAGTGCCACAGAACAACTTCAAGTGTGACAGGGCGTTGGTGCCAACAGCAGGCAGTGTGGGAGGCAATAGGAAAGATTTTTTTTATTTTTTTCAGTCTGTCAAGTACAAAGGTGTTCAGCAAAGAGCTCACTGCAATCATCCTGGCCTTTAACCTGCATCCTGCATCTGTTTGCAAGTATTTGTTCGACATCAGAAATTTCTAAGTTGTCTAAGAAATAATTTCAGACATCACGGTATGACAGACAATCAGCCACGATGATGTCCTGGACGGACATGTCCAACAACACGATCTTGTCTCCCAAAATGTCCACTAACATCACCAAGCCCTTTGCTGCAGGTGCACAGTAAAAACACTGGGACCAGTGGGAGCGGGTGAGGTGCATGTTAGAGTCATGTGTGGGAAGAGGAGGAAAGTCTGACAACATCCAGTGAGTGGATGGGGTTTGACGGCAGGCAGGGGTGAAACAGGGAACACAGCACAAGACAGTAACCCTCTGTTCTTACCAGAGCAATCCAAAACGTCCAATCCAAGCTGGGTGGGTAGAGGTGGTTTGGAAGTGGGATTCAAGGAGCACAGAATACCCAGTGACTGGAAAACATGTATTGGACCTCAGGCAGTCGGCCTGAGGCAGACAGGGGCAGCTCGTCTGGAGGAAGAAGAGGAGACCATTAGTTCAGAGGAGCCTCAGTCAAAACTCCTCAGCAGGCTTGTTGAGGACCAGTGTGTGGGGAACCATGCAGATCAACAGACTTTGGTGATAACATTCCTTCAAGCAGTTCATAAGCTGCATTCTTTTGTCTGTTGTGCTCTTAATGACTGAATGTAGGTTTTCCAAAAATATATCGTTTACTACCCCAACCTTCTCCCACAAGAACAGCATAATAGGTGAGCAGACAGTAACTGGAAACAGCCAGAGTTAGTTCACTACAGCTGATGGTTGATTTGGAAAAGATAACTTTGAAGTAGTTTAGCATAAAGAGCAGCATTTTAAGGTGGCTGCAACCATCCATCCATCATCTAGACACCGCTTCATCCTCACTAGGGTCATGGGGGGCTGGAGTCTATCCCAGCTGACTCAGGGTGAAGGCAGGTTCACCTGGACAGGTCACCAGTCTATCACAGGGCTACACTTAGAGACAGACAACCAAGCACACTCACATTCACACCTACGGACAATTTACAATCACCAATTAACCTCAACATGTTTCTGGACTGTGGGAGGAAGCCGGAGAACCCGGAGAGAACCCACGCTGCACGGGGAGAACATGGAGACTCCACGCAGAAAGATCCCAGGTGTCCTCACCGGGACACGAACCGGCGACCTTCTAGCTGCGAGGCAAAAGCCCTAACCAACTGCGCCACCTTGCAGCGCTGGCTGCAACCAAACAGGCCTTATCTCAGCTTACATCACTGGATCAGATCCAAATGTGATTGCGGGCATTTCAGAAGCGGTTCATCATAGATTACTGTAAAACTGTTGCTATTCATTTAGTACATTTGTCGTGTCTTAAGTCAATGCATCGTATACAAGTGTGCAATGCCACTTAAATGTCAATCATTTGCTGCTCTTCAAAATGCCCCCAACAGAATTCTATTGGCTTCCAGTCAGACCACACACTTGTCCAGCTCATAGTTTACCCTTTTTTCTTCTTTACAAACTCCCTGTGATTCTGGCAGTTTGTCTTTGGATGGTTATCATATATTCCTCCTCTGCCAAGCGTCTGCAGACTGTGAGTCATCTTATCAGCCAGTATTTTGGTATATCTACAGGCGTTTGTGGTGCCATCAGTAAATGTCATCTCCCAAACATCTTTTTCCCTCATGCAGCCCCACATCATCGCACTCCCATCTCTGTGCTTCACTGGGACTATACTGCTATTCTGGTAGTCTCATCAGATTTACACCAAACATGCTGAAGCCCATCTGAGCTGAACAAATTTATCTTGGTCTCATCTGACTGAAGAAAAAGAAAGTGCTCTAAATATTCATCAGGCTTCTTTAGAATAGTGGTACCTGGAGTTTGTGCCAAAGTGCAAGCAAGAGATCTTTATCTCAGATGCCATTCACAGATACTGATGTTATACAGTATCCTTCACACTGTCTAAGCTGTCACAGAAACGCTGATTTCCATTGTTAACCCCTGTGCCATGTCTGAAGCTCCTGCTCGTCTGTTTTTCAGAGCTAGACCGTGCAGTAGTACAGTGTCTGTCTGCCAGAGTTGTACTATGGCTCACTGAGAAACCTCCTGATTGTACTGCAAATGTGTTCTCACACATTTTGAGTTGATCAGTTTCGATCTTTGTGAAGTCTCGCAATCAAAATTTTTAGTTCCTCTGGCAATTCTTGTCCACGTGAGCCAGAATGCAGGTGTGCAGATAAACTCAGTCTGATGTTGAGAATGTTCTGTTTTTTAAACATATTTATGTAAATAGACTAATTGGTAATCAGTATAGTATAATCAGTACAGGGCTGCAAGGTGGAGCGGTGGTTAGCGCTTTTGCCTCGCAGCAAGAAGGTCGCCGGTTCGTGTCCCGGTGAGGACACCTGGGATCTTTCTGCGCGGAGTCTCCATGTTCTCCCCGTGCCCCTCTAGGTTCTCTGGCTTCCAGAAACATGCTGAGGTTAATTGGTGATTCTAAATTGTCCGTAGGTGTGAATGTGAGTGTGCTTGGTTGTCTGTCTCTAAGTGTAGCCCTGTGATAGACTGGTTACCTGTCCAGGTGAACCTGCCTTCACCCTGAGTCAGCTGGGATAGACTCCAGCCCCCCATGACCCTGGTGAGGATGAAGGTGTAGAGATGATGGGTGGATGGGTGGATAATCAGTATATGTAATCAGTTTAGTTGAAATGATGATGTGGTTTCTTGTGTGTGTCAGTGTTCACAGGTGTATAATTTTTTGTTGCATTGAGTTTCTAGTTTGCTGTTTGATATCTAGATCTATCTAAGACTCCTATGTGGATGGAAGCACTGTCAAAGGACTATATATAATAGATCAGTGAGTCTCCTGGACTATCAGAAGCTCTCTCCTGTACTGTCTGAACTACAGTTTACCTCCTGTGCCTTTTGCCAACTCTTGTGACAGTTAATGTGTGAACTAAAGTTCCAAAGTCATGCTTTTCTTTCTATAAAAGTTCTGTAACAGTATCAGCTGTTCTTGAACTCGGCATTAGGTGCTCATCTGATTCTTTCAGTTTTTTTTCTCTTACACTTGCTCCTCCCATCATTCTCTGCTTCCCACAAATGCTCTGGACAATCAAACAGCAGGCAGACTTTAAACAGCTCGCTCTATCTTTCCTTTTACCACCCTGCCGATCAATGTTCCTCTCCTCGTCTTTTATGACTCTCTCTTTCTAAATGGCTCTCTCTCCTAATCATTGCTTTCTAACCTCTCCCTCTGTCTCCGTCTTTAATGGAAGCTCTAATGGTGTGAAAGGAACAGGGAAGCCTTGTTAGCACACACAGCTTTAATGTGTCCCATGTGGCAACAAGGTGTGGTGTGTTCACGATCTGTGTCTGTCTGCAGCAAAGCAAACTGCAGACCAGTAACACTTATTTCTTATCTGAACAACAGGATTTGGAGGAACTGGATGATGTGTTCCAGACTGTCAACATGAAGTTTGACACGGAGAACATGCAGACGTAGTGACAGCTCTGTACCACAGCAGGGCAGTGTTGTGAAGTGCCGTTTCCAGGTGACTGAGGGAAAATCCTGAAATCTGATCAGCCTGCATGTGAGAAAAACAGACAAAGAGTTCTGCACATCAACGAAAACCTGCTCATTAACACAATACATGTGGCCGCTCTCTGTTTGTTTGTGTTGTTTGTTATAACATCTCCATGACAGCAAGTTGTCAGAACTTAGCACAGAAAGCATGCCCACGTTAGTGCGTGTCTGGTCCGTTTTGAGTCCATTTCTGAGTTGCTACAGTGCATGCCACATAGCTGCAACGTCTCCGGTTCGATTGCAGCATTCCATGCAGTGCAGGAATGCAGGTCCCCAAATGTGCTGCATGTCACACCTCCTCCGTCACCCCGTGCTTCCTGTCTGCCACTTCACTGTTGCTGCTACAAATAGTTTTGCATCTGTGTGAGGGGAGCAGACCGGCAGTGTGTTCAGGACCACAGCCCCCACTGGGTCCAGTTCAAACCCCACCCAAGCTTTACCGCACAAGCATTTCCCAGAAAGCAACACAAAGCTTGTTCGAGTTTATTTAGCAGGAAGATGTGATTTTCTTCGCTAATTAAAGTATTCAAAGTGTTTGTGATGAGCTCAGGCCCTCTGGATTACTGCACAGTGCCAACAGCATTGCTCACCAGGAACCAACACATTCTGCAGTGTTGAAAAATGAATGGTTTTGGATGACTCGTGAAATGGAGGAGCTCAGTAATGACAAACAGCAAGCTGGCTTTGTATATTCAGTGTTCAGTCAGTCATGTAAACCCACTGTAAGGTGCTGTGATGCGCGCATGCATTACTGGGCAGTGGTGAGCAAATCTTCTTCCGTGCAGTAAATATAAAGAATAGTAAAACTTTAGTTATACGGGTCCCTGCGATGGACTGGTTACCTGTCCAGGATGTCCCCTGCCTTCACCCTGAGTCAGCTGGGATAGACTCCAGCCCCCCACAACCCTAGTGAGGATTAAACGGTTTATAGATAATGGATGGATGGATGGATGGATATACAGGATTCTACAGGGGTTAGCAAAAACAACAACAAAAAAACAAAAGAAACAAGAATAAGCCTAAAAGATTTTAGCAGCAAAAAGTAAAAACAGAAAAATGAATGAAATTACAAAAATGGAATAAAACTGTGCATATGACGTGGTTTTAAAGGCAAATAGAAACATTTTCTGATGAGAATTTTAACAAGCTGGAGACTTAGTGTGTTGGAGGTCAGTAGATTTAGTGAACATACCTCATCAGTAACTCAGCAATACATTTAAAAGCAAGACAGTTTAAAGCCTTGAAAGTGAGCATTAACAGTTTTAAATCAACTGAAAATTTCTCAGTGAGCCAGTGTAGGAAGGCAGATACAGGGGAGATGGGATTGTGCTTCTCGTTTTGAACCAGCTGTAGACAGCGGAGGCAGCCCTGGCTGATGCCTGAGTAAGACATGTTGCAGTAACAAACCAAGTGTAAGTAAAAGCATTTAGAAAACATTAAAAGCACTCGGAGAGTACAGACCTCTGCCAAGCAATGTAAATGAAAAGCATGACCTATGCAACGAAGCACGCGTCAGTCATCCTGACACATGGAAGAGAGTTAAAGTGAACCAGGAGACCTGCTGAGTCATTGTTAATGTGAACCAGGAGACCTGCTGAGTCATTGTTAAAGTGAACCAGGAGACCTGCTGAGTCATTGTTAATGTGAACCAGGAGACATGCTGAGTCATGGTTAACGTCACAACGTGGTTCTGAACTGATCTGTCAGTAGCTCCGCTCAGCCCACTCTGTGATGCTGCCTGGCTGTAGCTTCCTCCTGTACTGCTGAGAAGACAGCAGTGAGGACTGAAGGACTGAATGGAGTCAGAGCTCCATCTAGTGGACAAACGGCACAAGGACAGCATTCTGTGCGAACGTGACACTTTACAGCATTTATTGTTTTATGAGAAAGTAACCAGATGGTAGCCAGAACATCACCAGAATTCAGTCATCTGTTCATTGTGCCGTTATCAACAAATTTCATGAAAATCCGTTGATAATTTTTTGAGTTATTTTACTAACAAACAAACAAACAAACAAACAAACAAACAGATAAATGCCGGCTAAAACATAACCTCCTTGGCGGAGGTAACTAGTGAAGATAAGTAACAGACTGATAGGACATCATGTCAGAGATTATCTTAAACAAAGAAAACGAGACAACTTCTTGACTTGATCATCAGAACAGAGGTTAGAATCACACATTACAACAAGATTTCTAGCAGTCTGCACCACAGAGCTGATGGGATTTGAGAGGCTGAACAAAATGACCTCAGAGTAACTATCATTAGATGATTGTTAAATGTAAGGAAATTCTGGGACTTATAGGATTTAATATCAGACAGGCAGGTTGCTGTGAGGATCTGTGAGTTTTAACGGCACATACAACCGACTGTCATCTGCATAAAAATAATAGCATGTCATGATTTTGAATGATTTGCATAGAAGAGCCAAGAACACAGCTCGGGGGGATCATCAGTTGACCAGAGTTGCAAAGAAATGAAAAGTTATGTTGGAGAGCTGTTTGTTTCCCAGCAAATACATCAACACCTAAAGAGTCTGCTGATGTCAGAAAAAGATTTTTCGATCGTATGTGTTACAGCCCTCAGTGCTGTACTTGTGTATAGGTAGGTTGTGTGGGTTTTTCTCTCTCTTTTTCAGGTTAGGCCCAGCAAGAGTGGCCAGGTGCACCCAGGTACAATCAACAGGGAGCCTAAAAACCAAGCCACTCTGATTGCCAGTGGACCAGCTCGGTGGTTGATGTGCTGCATCGTGTCGGTGTCTTTGTGACTTGCCTCAGTCAAGTGTGTTTTGTGTTTGGTGAACTTTGGATTGGCTTCGTTTTTATTTAAGAAACTTGCTTTAATTTTTGCTGATTTGAAAACAAATAACGTTTTTGTTCCATAATCAGTTTCCTCCTTTAACCCGGGTTTATTACATCCTCTGTTACTCCCCTCATCCCCTAGCTGACGTAACATGTGTGAAAAAGGAATTTCTAGAATTGTATGCAAATGGGGTTAGAGTGCAGTGAATGTGGTTGCATCTTCTGCCAAGTTCAACTTTTGCAGGAGCATTCATCCAGCTTCTGATGTATAAAAGTAGTTTTTTACAAGGAACCTTAAGCAGATTAGATTCAGTTTTGAAAAGTGACATCTGACCGAGGCAGGGCAAAACTCCTGGAGCGTATTGCTATTTTAAAGTACCAAAACATACAGTATTTTTTGACTGGAAATTAAGCCCCGGCCACAGCAGAGGACGCATCAAATCTCATCCACCAGATCATGAGGACACTAAGGTTCAAGACAACATGTGCCCTTGTTCAATTAGCTTTTTGTGGAAAAGCCAACATAATCATAATCATCAACATCATCATAAGTAAAAACCACACATAACTCCCTGATGTTTTGGAAAACTCAAGGCCTGGCTGAAGTCCTTGCAGGGATTTTATTGACTTCTCTTTAGACAAAAAGCACTCAAACAGCAACGGTAACTGAAAACTTGTGACCATCAAAAATCTGTTCCTCAGTGTTCAAATCTGGGACCCAGTGTTGGTCACATTCAAGTCAAACGACTAACAGTGCCAGGTAAATCTCTTTGAGTTTTACATACTTTAGTGTTTAATCTGTGGTGACACTGGCACATGAGTAGAAATGTGTTTTACATCAACCAGCTGTGACTGCTTGTAGAGAGGAGCAACCATAGCAACAGAATGACACAGCAACTAGGATAACAGGAAAACCCCCGGAAGGGTTCAAGAAAAGTTTCTAAAGCTCCAGATTGAAAAGAAATGTGTTGCTGAGAGGGAGAAGTACGATCTAAAAAAGAAAGTGAGCTACTAGAAGGTCATAAGCACTTGTTTGTGTAATTACTCTCACTGCCAGAGGGGGGAGACAAAAGTTCTGCACTGCAGGTTTGAAAGATGTTCACTCTAAACAGGAAGCCATCAGTTCTTAAAGAGCCGACAGTGATGCTGACTGATAATATTGATTAATGGAAGAGCATGGAGGACATGGATACAATAGATCTGCATTTTAACTGCCTTTGACTCATCAGGAACGGACTCGGAAAAAAAGCTACCTTTAAATACAAATACTGCCTTCATACATTTCAGTTGCTTCTACCTGATTATATCTTTCCTTTAGCTTTGACTGGGTAGCTGTTGGAGTATGCTTCAAAATGCTGCCAGCTTTATGGTGAAATAATCAAGCTGTGTGATTTAATATCTATAAAATCGAGTCAGTTGAGTTGTTAATTTTCTTCAGCTTCATTCCAGATGGTCTTAGATTAATCAGCTAGCTCTGAGATGTTCATTAAAGACGTGCAGGAGAAACACGCCACAGCTGGTTCTGATGGAGTCAGAGTGTGTGACGCCTCCTCCTTCTCCCCATCTCTCCTCCATCCTCCCCTCCTCCTGACATCTCCCCCTCCCCCACCCCTTCAGCCTCTGATTAATGAAAAGGTTGAAAATATTTTTCACCAGGATGCAGAAGTGAAGTAGACTGGAGGAGATCTCCCTGCACCTCTACAGTATATTACAAGGATTAATCACCTTGAATATAAATCAGTGGATTAGTACATACTGAGATCTAGCAGCATATTAATCACCACCTTACACACAGAAACAAACACCGACCGTCTATGTGATGTCAGGCTTGCTATCTGCCGGTGAGACAGGCCTAATGGCATCATGTTTATTGATTTATTCATACTAATGTTCTCTACATACTGTTACCTATACAACCTTTACTCGCTCTTCCTGTCTCTCCTGTCTCGTTCCTTCATCCATGTTCTCGTTGTGAATGATATTTCACCATATTTCCTCCAATAAAAACAGAAGTCCATTAAAAGCTTGATACCCCGTAATGGTTATGGTACAGAAGCATGTAGGAGGTGCTGCTGCCCCGGACAGCTTGAATGGACTCACACAGATGGGTTATATACACAAACAATTCAACTTCATGTGTCCCGTATACAGCCTGGGCAGTTTTACCACAAATGTAAAACAACTCTCCCGTTAAACACCATTATCTGCTGTGTAACTCCTCACCCAGAGGGTCAGACTGGGACTCAGTAGACAGGATTCATCATGTTTCAGGTCCAACAGTTAACTAATATCTCAGCTCACTTCACTTCTTGAGTTAACACCCAATAACTTGGTGCAATACAACAGACTATTTATTACGTCTGTGCAACAACACACCACTTACTACATCGTATATTACCCTAGTTTTCTTAGTAAAAGCACATTTTATTGTTATTATTAAACTGTCTGCTTGTGTGTATATTTTAGGACATATTGTTCATATATTTTTCCACTTATGTTTATATTTGACTTCATATTTTGTCCTCATGCTTATCGGTATGTTTTGTGCTGTTTATATTTGGGACTTGAATGGGAGGCTGGGTCAACACCTTGGGCTCTTTGTTGTGTTCCTCAAGCCATTATTGAGGATGTTTTTTGCAATTTGGCAGGTTGCATTGTCCTGCTGGAGGAGACAGCTGCCATCAGGGAGTCAAAGTAATGTCCCAGTGAATGGCAGGATCCAAGCCTCCCAGCAGAACATTTCACTGCAACAGGACGAACAAAGCTATTCACTTTACCTGCTACCTGCGGTTTTTATGTTGTGGCTGATCAATCTAAGTGACAGAGCCTAAAAAACATTTACAACTTAATCATTTTATCAGTAACAATAAAGACAACAAAGGGAGTGGAGGGGAGCTCAGAATCAGCATGCTGCACAGCTGCAGTTTAAACAGGTGATCGGTCAGTGCAGCGTACATGGCCACAGGATCTGACAACAGCTGGGAGTTAAACATTTGTTTGCTGTTATTACAGATACATTATCTCATTAGAAATATTGCGCTAGTTACAGCTGTGTGTAATGGGTCATAAGATGTTTAAGGAGCTGAACAAGTATCTTGGGAATGTCAGACAGATACTGAAAAACACCAGCTCAACATCCTCATGTCTACAATATCTGTGAGACTGGTTTTCATTTCATGTCGCTTTTCTGAATTCAGTGTTTTTGCATTCCTGTTAATTCGTGGGTCCCTGATGACCGAGTGACAGCGATTTGGCACTGATTTGATTCCAAGTCAAGGAAGAATGTGTTGGTACTGTAACACACTGGTTACACAAGTGTTTCTGTCTGCCCGTCTCCAACAGCACCAGGACTATTCCTCATGGATAACTAGCCTGTTGATAAAAAGGAAGGTAACATTTGGACTGCACTGAAACTAAGAAAAGCCTGAAAACAATCACAACTGATAACAACATTTAACTGAAAAGTTTGAACATTGTCTAAAGAGCCATTTGAAACAATCATATTCTTCAATACTCAAACTATTCTACATGCTGCTGAAATGACTGCAAAACGTTCTTATGCCTTTGATGAATGGTAAATGGTCTGCACTTATATACCTTTGCGGCACTCAAAGCGCTTTACAGTGTGTTTCTCATTCACCCATTCACACACACATTCATACACCGATGGTGACAGAGCTGCCATGCAAGCTGCTGCCTGCCATTGGGAGCAACTTCAGGTTCAGTGTCTTGCCCAAGGACACTCCAACTGTGGAGGGGATCGAACCGTCAACCTTACGATCAGAGGACCACCTGAGCCACAGCCGCCCTGAATAAATGTGGTGACACTCTGCTCCAGTCAGGTGGATATATTCCACTTTATTGTGACACAGCTTACATACAATCTTACCTTCATTCTCTATATCAGAATACTGCCACACAGGTTTCATCCATCCCACTTTTCACCTTTTCCATATTTCATCTAAGATGTAAAAGTGAACATACATGGATAAAACATTAGTAACTAGTGTAACCAGTTTGTATTTATAGCAACGTTTAATTGTTTACTTGGCCAACTGCAAACATTCACAATTTAAAACTGAATCTAATTGATCTAAGTCACCTTGGACAGGGTTAGTTGTTAACATCAAAAGATGGACACAAATTTAAAAGCCAGCACGTCTGTGAGGGAAAGAAAAAAGGCACTTTTGAAGGCATCTCGTGGTGCTTCTATCACACAGACAGACAAGAGAAAAGGTGAATGCAACGGAGGAGGAACGTTTTGTTCATGAAGAAGCAACACCTTCAACATGAAATACTTTAAACAAGGTATGAAAATTTAAACATGCATGATTTACACAAATGGCTCTTCATTAAACATCACCTATTCTAGACTCAAACGTAGTTTTCTATCCAAAAAAGGAGGTTAAAAACAACTGCTTACCAGGACCCAGTAACCAATGTCCTCAGCTGCTTTAGGGCAGGCAGCCATGTTCATGACTGCAACAGGTATGTAATGGAAAAGTACTGCATCTGCATGAAGAATGTCAAAGCAAGTTTCATTAAGTTTCATTATAGCTGAGTGGAAAGGTTACAGGCCCAATGAGAGGAAATGTGTTTTCATTACATCTGGGTAAAAGATTAGTGACCGTACAGGAAGAAGACGTTGTTCAAGTCAAGAAGATTATAGGAAACACAGCCTTGTTGCATCCAATGTGTTTCGTCTTCTAATGTCTGTGGATGAGTGCACCCTGTACCCCCAGCTGTTGATTATCAAGCATGGGATTGTTATAGTACCATTGCAGCGAAGGCCACGCCTGTACATGTATAAGAACACCACGCTGCCTGCACTCATGTGGACTCTCCTGCAGACTGTTTGCACTCTGTATGACCTGTACCTTCAAAGCTTTGAATAAAACGAGACAAAGACAACTCAGACTTCTGGACCTTATTAAGATCATAGAAAATTTCCACAACAGGTTCAATGTTCCAATATGGGGAATGATTAAGATTAATGTCGGTGATTGGTTACTAATGGTACTAACAACCTCGCTTATTAGTACCATTAAAAAAAAAAAGACTTTTTAATTAAAGCAGATGAAATAGGCCTTTACACAGAAAAACAGACCTCATCAGGACAAAGTGCATGTTTGATTGTTTAATTCAGAGTCCTCTCATGTGATGGTGTGGTGGTTGGATTTCAGAGCTCTCACTGTCAGGCCAGCCGTGGACAGACGTAGAGGACAACCTCACAGCGCTACACACTTCACAAAGGAGAAGGAGTGTGTGTGTAACACACAACAAATAATAAACAATTATGCCCAATCATTCAAAACAAATAATGTGGACAGTGCTGAAATAATGAACTTTTAGGATGAACTCTAAAATGCATTGTTTAGGCAATAACTCTACTCTCATGTGTTGCTGATGGCAAGTTTTATCTGAGCTCATTAGTTCTCAATAATCAAAATGATTTGTTTCATTTTCTACTCTGGCCAGTCAAGACAGTCACAATAATAATTAGACATTTTATTGAAAAACAACACCGAATTATGACTAATTAGATGCAATAACTGATATGTCTAAATAGAAAATGTGTAAATCTAATGAACAAAACAGGAGAGGTAACATAACCATAATACACATACACAGTATAAACTCTAAAACAGTCAATAATGCATCAATTAGTACTTAATAGACTGAAAGAGTCAATAATCATTTAATTGTTTTCATTAAAATGTCAAACCCTCGGTGGTTCAGCTCCTCTGATGTGAGGAGTTGCTTCATTTTTCTGTTGTAAACTGAAACATTTGGTTTTGGTGTTTGAGTTGTGATTGTTTTCAGCCTTCCCTGTTGTCTTCCTGGTCTCTGGTGGGTGGGCTTTGGCCATCTCACTACTGCTGTACAACATCGACTCTGTCTAGAGAGTGTTTGTATGCCTGCATGCCTTAGCTCGTTACCCTAAACTTAACCATCACAACAAAATGCCGAACCTTAACCTCAACATGATTTTAACCCTAAAACCAAATAAAAACCAAGGACCAGCCATAATGTCCTCCTCGTGTGCTCCCATAGACATGCTCTACGCCGTGGGTGCACGCTCTCTGCATGCATGGCCTTGTTTCAGCTCTGACCTTGCGCTCTGGTTATCTATCACATACACAATGCATTAATGGAATAAAGCCTCTATTATTTGTCCCTGTCAGTGGAGAGAGAAACCTCCTGAGGATCTCCACCCAGTCCTCCTCCTCCCATCTTTTCACCTCCATTCTAACTCCTTCATTGAGTTCAATGCATCTCTAATAAGGCTGCTCTTCATCTCTTATCAGAAGCTGATGCTATCGACTGGATCACCAGGTTTTTTTCAAGGCGGCAGACTGAATAAGGTCTGCATAACAATGGTAAAGGTCAGTGCCCCGGTGCACGCTCGCCTCCCCAGGCTTGTGTCACCGTTAAAGGCACTTAGTATAAAAGTGTATTTCAGTTACACCGAGGTCTTTTGTAGCAGTGATGGAGAGCATCAGTAAATGTCAGCAGAGAGGCTGCCGGCTGCAGCTTCCACGCACTCACTGCTGATTTATCTGCACCATTTGTTCTGAAGATAATCCTTATCACTGTGACAAGCCACTTAGGACAATCAAGATCATGTTATAGTGTGCTTCCGCGGTGCCATTCGATGATGTTCATGTGCTGTGAGCACGCAGCATCACGTCAGCATTTCAGTGGTATTCAAAGCATGTGCAGGCTGCAATAACTTCCACCACATCACAATGCAAACATAGCTGTCTGACATCATTCTGGAGGGTAATGCACTTCATATTTTCATGTTGTTCATATTTAGATAATGGATAATTAAAATGCATCCTTGTTTTTCTTGCCTAAGCTGGATATTATTCCGTTATTGTGGATATGGTGAATGTAAATCTGATATGGCTCACTAAAAGACCTCCCTTCAGTCGATAAAATTATAAAATATATGAAGTCAGAACATATTAATGATGGAAACATGTTTCTGAAATGCATCCATGACTGTTTTCTAAAATAACTTTGTGAACATTATTTATACACTGACAAGAGTTTCAGTCTGAAAAGTTCTGCCCTTGAAAGCACATCAGAGTTTGTTTTCTGATAAATCAGACGTTTTATATTAACATTTGAAGTTCAGTGTTGGCAACTTAGATATTAATGCACTGCTGTATTTTGCCTCCAGTTTTTTTTTTCCAGCAAGGATCATTAAGTCTTCTCTTGGCTCATTAAACTACCTGCTTCTTCAAAGGGGCAAAGCGAGTGAGAGGAATTGATGTAAAGAGTGTTTATGAGGTTTATATTAGCCAACATCAGCTGCCACAGAGAACAACATGAAGAGCTGGCAGTGACCCCGTGTTGTTCCTGTTTAGAAGAGAAAACAAAGGTGTGCATACACTCCACACTGATTACTGAAACTGCTCCACACAGCCGTCACCCTGTACAGGTGTGTGCACCTCTTCAACACTGTATGAAGTGATGTGTGCACAAGGCTTAACTTTACGAGGAGGAACACCAGAACATCTCTTTACCACCAACATATACAGTAGCTGCCATTTGTATACACAGAAGGACTTTTCCATAAGATTCAAGGCACACGAGCAAATCCACCAAGGAATGACTAAAAAAATAACCCAAAAACATTAGAGGGTTACAAAGTGATCTAGTCAAAATCCTGTTCTGAATCCCGTTAAAATGTGGAGGGGGTGATTTCAAATGGGCAGCATATCAACAAAATCCTCCAATGTCTTGCAGATGAAGTAATTTTGCATGAAGCAATGGTCCAACATTTCAGCAAGCCAGGAACAATAGACTGGTGGACAGTTATGCAAGACATCTACAGGAGGCTACGTCTGCTAAAGAAGGCAATACCAGTTTCTGAGACCAAGAGCATAGTTTTTCTTTCCACAGAAAAACATCTATTAATGTTTGTGTTCAATAAATGATTGAAAAAGTTAAGTGGTGTTGTTCACCTGTAGGCACAGTTTCAAAGAGGATCAAACGCCTGCTCGGCCAAATCAGTCAAACTCTCCCTCCCTATTATTTTTCAGAGCTATGTATAGTCTCTATGTGATTAATGAATCTTTGTTCAATCTGTGGTTCAGAATAAACTGATGTGAATAGGTTCTAACCCTGATAAGGTCACAGCTTTTCTCTGCTTAGCTGTGGTGACACGTTTGGTGTAAAACACTCCTAACACCTTCGTATGTGGAGAACAGTTGCAGACTTTCAGGAGCTCCACTGGATAATAGATTGTGCTCATAACAGTGGCTCAAATGAAATCCATTATCACGGGTCAGCTCCACTCCCACCTCTGCATCATCAGTGTGCAGCTCTGGATCTGAGGTCACATTGATTGAATTAAATGCAGCTGTTGATGAGCTGCAGCTCCACCACAGCCACCGGTCGTCTGACACACTCTGCTCTATAAGCCTGTTGTCACTGGAGCTTCCTGCAGCTGTGGTCTCTTCATTCCTGCATGTAATCCTGTATTGCTGCACAGTGCTGTAGCAACATTTTCTGTTAACATATCTATGCACACCATAAATACGGCATGCTGAGTGCAGAGCGGAACAGAAGTGTGAACAACAGGCTAGAGCCACGTGAGCAGCTCTGTGAGGATGTACCATCTGCACAGCAGTGTTAATGTCAGCATGCTGACAACAGTAACGATGCTAACCAGTATCAAATATTCCATTTACCGAAGCTGGGTTCCAAATCACTTCTTGCACTGTTTCATCTGAGCCACTGAGTTCTTTCTGTGGATTTTTCATATTATTCATAAATAGTGCAATTTTCCTAGTTTCTAAAACAACATAAATGATTTGTTAGTAATAAGTCCAGAGGGCTGTCATTAACCGATGACCCCTATGACATGAGACTCCACCTTTAAATCTCTCTCATGAAAACACCTCTTGTTTTCGGTGCTGACGGAGACACAAAAGATTTTCATGTATGTCGCGTACAAAACAGACTTTGTGTAAATTATTTGCTCGGCCTTATGTTGTTCATATCTTTTAGTGTCATCACACATGTTTTTGAATGAATTGTAAATAGTGTCACTCACATTTTCGCTGAAGGTCTGCAAAGCTTTTTTAGTGACTTGAGCCCAAATGCCTCAGTGTTACATGAAACACTAGATTCAGACAGGAAACCGGGTGTTGGTAGTGCACCTTAGAAATCACTAGTGAAGAGCCTCATGGCTACGATCCCCTTATCGATGTCTTTCAGAGTCTTATTTCAGCTTCGTCTGACCGTATTGTCGTGTCTGTTAAGTTTCTGTTTTGTCTGCACATTTGATGTCTTGTCTTTCCTGTTTTATTTTGTAAACACTAACCAGATGTCTCTGTCTTGGCTTTACTTCCTGCCTCCGTCTGGTCACACCTGCTCCCTGATGGCTTTCCCTCACCTGTTTCCCATCTCCCCTCATCACCTCGTCTGTATTACCTTGTGTGTCTCTTTTTGTCTCAGTTCGTTGCACTCCACAGTCTTTATCCCAGCGTTTCCTTTAGTCATACTCTGTTTGTTCATGACCTCGTTGCTGTTTTTTGGACCTTGCCTTTTTGCCGGCCGATTTCTTGGATGCCTCTGCCTGATTGACTGAACTCCTGTGTGCTGAACTCTGCCTGTTATTAAACCTGTCTTTTGCCTGAACCCATTCTGTGTTGCGCATTTGTGTCCACCTGTTCTGCTATCAGTGAGTTCACGACTCGGATAGTCACTGAATGGATGCAACGTGTTACTTGGAGGTATATAAATACATGTTTTATTTATATACATACATACATACACACACACACACACACACACATATTATATTTTTTTTCTGCTTTAGTTTTTACCTCCCCTTCCGCAATCTACGCCAGTTTCTAAATCCTCTGCAGTAAGGATGCAACAACGATCTCTGAGCAGCAACCTACGAGCTGAAAGTTTAAAATGGTGCCAGAGGTTTGAAGTGTGCAGCAAAGCAGCTCTGCTATTTCATTTTTCCAGTGAATTATTGATTTTAAGGGCAGTGCTCATCTCCCTGCATCTAAATGTTCCACCAAAACTATTCCAATACACACTAAATACACACTAGACCCTTTCCCCCCCCATAACAAAATGATAAAACCACCAGTCAGACCATTGTACACAGGGCTGCTTTTTGCACTAGAAAATTATTTGACTATGCAAGACTATATCGGGAGTAGTGAGTGAGTGCTAGCATGCTAACAAGCTAAAAAGCATGAAATATAGGTAACTTCAGGGCATCAGGTGTAACTTCCTGATTCACTGCACTATGAACGGTGGATACAGTTTACTCAGGATGAGCTGTCATGGTCGCTTATGCTGCACCTCAGGACTATTCTGACCAGAGTTTATATGTGGTTAACCCAATGCTAGAATGTACAACACCGCTCCAATACCCAAAATCTCATCACTAAAAATGTTGGCACACTTGAAAGACTGTCCTCTAACCTCTAGCTTATACCAAAGATGCTCTCTATAAAAGATATCAGTTCTCATCTGATAAAATCCTGTATCTTTGTGGCATTCAGGGCTAGACCTCTCCGGTGCTGCTCACCAGCATGATGCCTCCACTGGTGAACAGACAGTGGACATTTGGGATATTTTGCTGGTGGACATTTCATGCTTCCGAACAACTGGGAAAGAATACTGAATACTAAACTACTGGATTCATTTGTTGTGTTCAATGGCCATTTATGGGTTCTAAAAATCAGAGATTTATTAAATATATATATTTAAATGTGTTGTGCTGAATAATCATTTGAATATGGTAATATGAAAGATACTCTTAAAATGCACAAGCTTGGCCTACATACAGAGCTTTTTTTCGTGTAGGAGTGATTGGTGAGACTGACTGTACACGTGTTCTCATTAGTGTGGCCCTGAGAGAACATGAGAGGGATTTTGTGAATAGGAGGTCTATTCACAGCATCAGTATTCAGCTGTTTAATCACTCTGGGTTTGATCTGACCTGTACACTGATCAGCCACAACATTAAAATCAATAACAGGTCAAGAGGCTAACACTTGTCAGCTCGCTACAATGAAAGTTTCTGCTGACAGTCCTTGAATCCTGGCATTCTTGTGGATGTTGCTTTGACCCTTACCACCCGCCTACACGCTGTTCAAGGACAAGCATACTCTCCCCAGCAGGGCAACAAGCCCCGGCACACCACAAAAACAGCTCTGGAACAGCTTGAGGAACACAAGAAAAAGCCGAATGCATTTATCTGGACCGCTAAACTCACCAGATCCCAACCCTGTCCATACAGGTCTGGTTCGTGGTCCAGGTGTCAGACGCCACAGGACCCCCCCAGGTGTTCCATGGCTATGAAGCTGTTTTGATGGTAGAAGGAGGACCAGTCAGTCAGTATAACAGCTTACATTGTTTTGTTGTTACAACTTCTAATATTCAAGGTAGTTAAAGACACTTTCAGAAGTGACGTGCTTTGAATTGGAACATGTTAAAATGGCCGAAAATCTCTTGTCAGGTGACATGTGACAGTCAGAGTCCAGGCGGCCCTGAGTCAGTGGCTGATTCGTCTACTTTTCGGGAATCAACTCTTGGTCAAAGATTGAAAGAAGTTGTACACGGAAGAAACATATTGGTCAGTTTATAGTCTTTATAGCCTTCTTGTCATGCTACAGCCGTTATATTTCCAGTTTCAGCTTTTTAACTTGTACCATTTCCCCCCTCACTGCTGAGCTCAAGCATTCACTTCTCAGATCCATCCTGTCAGATTCAAGCTGCACCGCAAACCCCACCGGGAGAACAAACATGGCACGCAGGAATCCTTAGCTTTACGTATCAGTTTGAATGATCCTTTTAATAGCATTAACCAACTATCCCTTGGATTCTCTGAAAGGAGGTAGTTATCGTCGGAGGGAGTGATTAAATTAGCTCCTTCAGAGAGATAATAGCCTGATTACCAACAGAGCAAATCTGTTTTCTCTTAAAGGTTCATTCTCATTTAATAAATGTATGACTGGTGAGATCAGCTCATAGCGTTTTGCCATCCACAGCCTTGTGTTAGGCCACGGCCACAGTTAAATAGTCATGGAAATGCTGACAAGTCCAAGTCCTCCTGAAAAAAAAATTAAACGAAAAATTGTTCATTTGTGTCAGCATGTCAGCACATTCACATAACTGCCTCATTTCCATACTTACCTCTACCTGAGAGTCGGATGAGGGGCATGCTGCTGGCTGTGAGAGATCAAAACCATCCTCCTCAGCTGTGCATAAGGAAGGTATATGAACCACATAAAACCACATCAAAACCAGTGGTCACAGCTGTTGATTAAAGCAGATATTTATATCTTAAACTTGCAGTCTACATCCTGTGGCTCAGACTGGTCCACGAAAATGCACAAGCAAGAGAAATGTTGAGTTATTATCAACAGCACGAGCTAGTATCTTAGACAGGGTAGCGACAGATCAGAGCTACTGTGACTAATGCTGCTTATTCCAACAGAGTAAAGTAGAAAAGGTCAGTTATGTTCAGCAGGTTAACTAAGGCTGATTACTATTGTTTTAGGGACTCGCAGCTGGAAGGTTGTTGATACGCGTCCCGGTGAGGACACCCAGGATCTTTCTGCGTGGAGTCTCCATGTTCTCCCCGTGCAGCGTGGGTTCTCTCCGGGTTCTCCAGCTTCCTCCCACAGTCCAGAAACATGCTGAGGTTAATTGGTGATTCTAAATTGTCCGTAGGTGTGAATGTGAGTGTGCTTGGTTGTCTGTCTCTAAGTGTAGCCCTGTGATAGACTGGTTACCTGTCCAGGTGAACCTGCCTTCACCCTGAGTCAGCTGGGATAGACTCCAGCCCCCCATGACCCTAGTGAGGATTAAGGTGTAGACATGATGGATGTTATAAGTTTGTATTGTTGTTCAGTTTTACTACAGATTGTTCGGCTTCTCTGTTTAAAATGCATAAGGTCTTCACCTTACTATGATAAGCGCTGTGAGATGACGTGTTGTGAAATGTGCTATATAAATAAAATTGAATTGAACTGAGCAGAATTGAATAAAGTTTAATTAACAGGAGATGAACTTGTGTCTGAGCGTGAACTTGGCTTATCTGCAGGGAATAAACATTCCCTTAGAAGCTTGGAGCCTCAAATTCTGCTGCTTGAGAGAACAAACTGAAGTCAAACTCTGACTTAACAGATTCCACACTAGATTGTTTTCCTGTGGAGGGGAGATTGTGTAGATGATTACACTTCCTGTTGCTGTTATAATTATGTTTAGTTTACCCCCAAAAAACATTGATCACAAGAAATCTTCTCCTGTTTTTCCTCCTCACTTACAGTCTGTCTTTTGAGAAAACAACAATTTTGCCACAGAATAACGGATCATTTTGCAGCCTTTCAGACTTGCCACAGATGTAAATTACACATTGTTATGTTGCAAATCCATAATTCTCTTTGACAGCATTTAATTGCACAACCAAAATGCACTGATGCCATCACAACACATCTCAGGATCAGCTCTGGTATCAGAACACTGACAACATTGGTCAACTCAGAAAACAATGACCCAACAAGGAAGAGTTCTTCTTAAAAGGATGTGCATCAGAAATGCTGCAACACGCTTCAGTGGCCATCATCTGTTTTACTCATGTGTGTGTTACGTAAATCCAAGGGCACAAAGTGAAACCAAAGTCATTCAATGCACTACAAAACTATATTAATTTACTATACACAGATATATAGCAGAGGCCGGCTCTGCCTGTCTTCTGCATTTGATTACAAATTCTTATCTACATCACAGCGTATGTCGCTTCTTCAGCGCACCCAAGCAAGAAGCTATATTTTGACCTTTTTGCCCTATGACAACAAAAACTATGGCTCACCACCTCTTTAATCGCTGAGAGAGAATGAATGAAAAAAATACTAGATGTAATTCATATTTCTTTAAACAATCAAAGTTTGCTCCCATATGTGTTCTCTCTTCACAGCTCTTCCACATCAATCAACAAAATATAAACTGTTCTCTTAAAGCTCTTAATGTGTAACAACATCAAGTTACCGTTGGTCTTCTCTCTCAGTGTGGGTGAATTCATCATGTCATGTGTGTACATATCTGTATGTAAATTCATCATGCCTTCTACATTGTCTTTATGAGACCGTTTTGATATCTTTGTTTTTAGCTTTATGGTACTTGTGGTGTTTTTTCTCCTGCTTCTTTCGTGCCTCTTCTGTATCTAGCTGCTTTAATGTGTAAATTTTCCCAGTGAGGGATCAACAAAGTTTATCTTCTCTCATCGCATTAAAAGCCATTAATATGAAGGGGTTTCTGGGTGATCACAGCTAACAGGTGGAATCAAGTGGACAGTAAAGTAAAGTTCTCCTGCCAGCCTTCAGCCACCTCTGCTCCCCTTCAAAGACTGTTTCATAAATTCACCTTTTCTTCCACAACTCTGTGTTCTACTTTTCGGTCCAAACAAAACCCAAAACTTAACACTATTGTCCACATTCCAGTACAGTAATCTCTGTAATGAAACAACCTAGTTATGAAAGACGGGTTCCCTTCTGTCACATGATGCTAATAAGTAACATTTAATGTACATTGGTTATCGTCCGCCATTACCAAGAACCAATATTGATGCTGTTACAGCCCCAGAGCCGTGGGTTCTCTTGCTTTTCTCTTGCAGGTCTGGGGCTGGTGGAGCCCAGAATCAGCTCACCTGGTGCACCTGTCCAGTGTGTCTGGGTTGTGTAAGCCGGCCCACTGAGCCAGACTCTCCTTCACATGCAGCCACCCCTGCTCTTGTTCTTTGTGTTGTTTTGGTTTGTTTTACACTGACAACATGCACCACACACTGATCACTGTCATCGCATGTTCTCACACTCCACTGATGCTTACTATCACACCCCATTGCTGTTGCATTTTCTCAAAAAAATGCCCTTAGTTTTACTCAAACCTCTCTGTGCATCTCCTCCTGTGTTGTGGCCTCGGAGTCAGTTGTAACAATATCTGCCCTGAAAAACCCCTAAACGTATCGGTAGATCCCTGATACACCCTTTGATTGGTGCAGATTATATTGGAGCCTGAGAGGAAACCTGCAGGCACTACTCAGGGCGGGAAAAGTCCTGCAAACTCCTCTGCTTTAATCTACATTATGATTTATAAGCATTATGATTTAAGATGGGGCATGAAAGCACAGGAGTTTACTTTGTGGTACAGAAACAAATGTGCTCTCTTTAAAGGAAGCAGGATTCTGCTTTTGTTTAAAAAAATAAATAAAAGTTTGTTTGATTTATAGATGCAATGAAAGAAACGGCATTCACTTTAAGTGTTTTATTTGTGCAACCCACACCCCTGGAGAAATGAGCGAAAGTTAAATGTTTTGTTTTGTTTGTTTTCAACATGAAAATGAGGCTGCTGCTGAAGCCCAGTGCTCTGTCTCTCTCTCTGCTGTTCCTCAGGAAGTCAGCCTCGCCTGGCTGTAAACAACACTTCATTGAGAGGTTTCCTTCCAGGTTTGCAGCAGCAAAGAAATTCAGTCCTGATCTTATCCATGGGATCGGTCCTGAGGGGTGGGGGGTGCTCGGGTCAGGTCGGCAAGGGTTGATTACATATTATGTATGGTAGCATGCTCTCATGCACACAGTAAAAAATGTATGGATTTTCTGATGATCTGCCGGCCCAGTGCAGCAGCTCACTGCCGTTTGTCCCGGTATGCCCTATGGCCAGTTCACAGCTACTCCTTCTTATTTCTGGCGTGCTCTCTCTTAGTGCTGGCTGTGTGCCACGGGCCTCCAGTAATTTTCTTGTTTGGGTGTCTATGAATCGCTAACCAAAGGCCTGATGGGTCGCTCTGCAGAGCTGCCTCACAGTGCTGTTTGCTCAGTTAAGGATGTGAGGCAGGTTGAACACAGTTGGATGGTTTTAAGTATTCCAAGTACAAGTGAAACATCGAAACCAGTCGCATTGTGCTCTGGGCTAGTATATGTAAACAAAAGCGGCATGTTGCTACCACATGACGCAAACCACGGGACAGGATTGGCTGGTAATGACACATTGCTCACAGCGCCTGCGCACAAGTGATTCCCACAGCTCTGTTCTGGTGTCACCGCTCATGTACGCTGACGGTATTTGACGCTCTGTAATATTACATGTGACCTACAACTAAATGGACCGATCTAAGTCATAAACCCAAAATCTATATTTATCATGTGTATATAGCCCAAGGTGCAGTGTGACTGATTTCACGCAGATAGGTCACATATGTTGCTTGTATTTAATCAGCATTTTGCGTTTGTGCTCGGAGACGACTGATTCGAGCTTAACAGTGAAGTGCAGAGTAACGAGCTGAGGACTTGTGGGCTGATTGACAATAAAAATTAAACACTAGCTAGCTGACTATCGGACAAATCAGGGTTAATGTGAAGCTCTCGTCACAATTGTAAAGGGTCTGTACGTTGGGTGTGAACAGTTCAGGTACACGGGCAATCACAACAACAACACGTTACCCAGCATCATCATGCATGTTGCTGGTCCACCTTAAAGGTCAGTCCACCTTACACTCTCTGGCTGCCTCTGCTCCATGTCTCTTTGGCCTGTGGTGAAGAAGAGGTGTAGGAATTTTCTTGTGCTTCTATTTTTTGGTCATTGTACTGGAAATTCATTAGAATGCTAATGTAACGGACTCACTGGACAGCACACAGTCTGGTAAAGTATGATGGTTATCCTACACTTTCATATCAGTACTGCTTTGGTTATATGTTTCACAGAA